>NC_084866.1:9116815-9416815 GCF_951802175.1 Populus nigra | reverse complement strand
ATTGCTGAATCTGAATATCCCAAAACAGCTAGCAATAAAATTATAGCAAAATGAAATGGCAGCTTGCATCTTTTGATTCATATATATGGCGTAAGGACTTGGTATTTGTCTCCGTGATTCAACAGCAAAATGGAAGTGCCGTTAGGGCTTAGCTAGGAGAGCTTCCAGGGTAAGTTTGAAGAAAAGGAAGACATTTATTTATTATTTTAATTACAAGTGGTGGTGCCACGAGTTATATACGAGCTAGATCAAATGCCTCAGTCTTTCAAAATCTTAATCCTATCCTTCTACCAGTGCTAATCTTTTCCTTCAAAAATTGAAATTTTGTGAGTTGTTAGTGAATAAAGGAGACAAATCTTGTCAGCTAAACGCATAATTAGAGATGCAAAATATGTCATTAAGTGTTAGGTACATCTGTTTTTGTTTTATTATTAACCAAATCAAATTAATTAATCAAATTTATTTGTTTCCATTACCTGGTAACACGGGCAAGACAAAGCAAAACCCCACCCCCACCACCCTAACATCGAAGAGAACAGAGTTTTAGTTCTGTATGGTGTCCCGTCCAACACGTGATCATATAGCCTTATTCTGGAGCAACTTGTTCTCTACTTACCGAAAATCAACAAATTAAGAGTAGACAAATTACCTTTTATAATCAAAGAGTATCATGTTTTGTACCTTTTATAATATATTTTATCTATATTTTCAAACCAAAATCGTAAAAACTACCATAATACCAATATATGTTCTACGTTGGTAAGCTTCTCATGTAGGGCTGGGCTGTTTAATTAGTCGATGTGGAATTTAATTTTCATTTCTAATTAAGAAAGTGAAGATTGACGTGTCGATGCATACAGTATTTTCCTGTGAGCACTCGTACCTCCATTTCAATCAATGGTTATACATAGCTTAAAATTGAAATACGAGAGGCCATGAAGGAATAAGAAAAAAGGGTGTATGCCTGTTAAGAGCTAGCAGAGAGAATGTGAGCCAAAACCATGCAAGATGTGGGGGTCCTGTCAACTGTGATGTAGCTTTCACTGCTAGCATCTAGATTTGATAGCAATGTTATGTTAGATTTGATTTTTGGTTTCGTTCTCCCTCTTCTGTGATAAACGAGCAAGAAGGCTTTTGTAACAATCTAGGATGTCCCTTTTGAACATTGATGACAAAATGGGGAGAGAATTGACATGGAGGTCTCCATCTAGGGTTGCAAATTAAAGAATGTCTGATCATGGCAGTGGAGGTTATACGATGGATGGTTGCCTGACTGTAGGGTTAGCCATTCTCATTAATGGTCGCATTTTTTGGGTTCCTGAGCCCTAACTAGCTCCAGTTTCCCCGCATTAATGATTTTTGTTGTGGTTCATAGAACCTCAGGCTGGCCAATACAAAAAGACACAGTTGACATCGACAATCCAATTGTACACTTCAGGCTAGAATATAGGGTCGCCAGTTCTAAAAAGAGAATGAATTCCATGGAATATTTACCTGGCATTACTTTTTTAAAAATATATATTTTTTATAAATATATTAAAATAATATATATTTTTATTTTTTAAAAATTTATTTTTAATATCATCACGTTAAAATAATTTTAAAATATTAAAATATATTAATTTAAAAAAAATAAAAAAATCTTAATTTTTTTAAAATATTTTTAAAATATAAAAATAAAAAAAACCTAAACTTCTTTCCATCTAATTTTAAAACAAAGCCCAAACGAAGGATTTGCTACTGGGATAATAAATTATTTTTAAAAATATATTAAAATAATATATATTTTTTATTTTTTAAAATTTTATTTCAATAATATTATGTTAAAAAAATAAAAAAACATGAAAAATTAATTTTAAATAAAAACTAATTTTAAATTTTTACCAAACAACATTTCAACCTTGTTTCCAACCAGTATATCTACTACTCCTGAGTTTTCATGGCTGAATTTTCCATTAAAGAATGTTGAAATATGCAAAGCCTCGACAACGCTGAAGTTAAGTACAACAAAAAAAAAAAAAAAAAAAATCCTTGGTGTTGATACTTTAAATTCCTTTCAAATTTTGGTAATCATGCATTTGTTGAAACTGTTCATATGGGACCTTATAAGCTTAAGAAACTGTTTTTTTTATTTTTTAAAAATATTTTTTTAAAAAAAATTAATTTTTTTAATTTTTTGTACTTTAAATTAATATTTTTTTGGTGTTTTCAAATCATTTTAATGTATCGAAACTAAAAATAATTTTTTAAAAATAAAAAAAAATATTATTTTGATATATTTCTAAGTGAAAAACACTTTGAAAAATAACCACAATCATTTTAAGTGAGCGTTTGTAAACATGGCTGTATCAGCGTTTCTAAAAAAATTAAATTTATTTTGTTTTGTTAAAAAATAATTTTTGTTCTTTTGAATTATTTTGATGCGTTAATCTTAAAGTAATTTTTTAAAAATAAAAAAAATATTATTTTAATATATTTCAACACAAAAAATATTTTAAAAAACAACCGCAACCATATTCCTTAACTAGCAGTTAGCAGTGCAGAAATTTTATCAATCTTTTATATTTTTTATTACTTTACATGTTAAAGTTACCTCTATCACACCAATAGCACTGAGCATTCCAAGTAATTGACCAAACACTAAATCTGATACTATTTGAAGCTGACATAGAAATAAAGTACATATAACATATCAATACATGGCTTTACTCACGATAAGCCTAAAGTCCCCTCGGAAAAGATAAAAAAGAAGAAGGCAAATCCAATAATTTTATTAATTAAGCTAACTATTCTTTTTTTTTTAAAAGGGTGCATATATAAATAGGCTAACTGTACACCCAATACGGCAGGTGTGTCTTCACACCTACTTAAATTCAGAGGCATACCTATGCTAGGACAAAAGTTTAGAATAACTGATCATGTTCATATCAATTTTTTAATGTAAAAAAATATTAAGATTTTATTTAAGATTTTGTCAGGCATATGATCACCGTGCAACTCATATCTTAAATGTATGTTGCTAGGTTCCTTCAAAAGCTTGCATTAACCGAGAGAACCGTTCCATTATCCACGACAGAACTGCCACCCACCTCACCCTCTACAGCGCCGCTGACAACTACCAAACAGCCTCAACCAGCCATCAAGAACCCAGTACATAACGATTGCCTCTCCAACGAACCAACCCAGTAACAACAGCCATCCCCTTCTCATATCAGCGCCACACCCACACAAATCACCATTCCCAGCAACCTCCCCATCGAGCATCCTTTCTTCCCCGTTTGTTTTCCTTCTCACCAAACAAGACCCAAAGCCTCATCTCCACCGTGTGCCACCTTCCAAACCAACATAAATCAGAACCGCTATTAGCCTTGAATCATCACCAATCACAACCCCAATAAACCCGAAAAGCAGAGCCAAATCAACTATCTTTAAACCCTCAAATCTCAACCAAAAAATACTGGAAAATGTTAGAGAGTAATTTAAATTGTTTTTACGATCTTATTTAATATGTTAAGTTTTTAGGTTAAGATAATTTTTTGGTATAGTATTAGAGTTTTGTTGATTAAATAGTCACGAGTTCAAATCTTACCATCTCTATTTTAATTAATAAAAATTAAATACAAAATAGTATCAATATATACAAGTTTTAAATTCAAAATTTTTTTATTTAAAATGATATGTTAAAAAGTAATTTAAACTATTCATGATATTTCATTTAATAATTTAAATTTTTAAATTAAAATAATTTTTTAATAAATCCATCCTTTCAAAACCAACAAGCAATAAACCCGATGTTATTGTTTACCCAACCAAGCTCCTCCACCCGAACTAGCCTTCCACTCTAAGCAAAACATTCCAGAAATCACCGGTCATGGAAATTTGTCGAGGAAGAAACCGAATCTAGCAAGGGAGAAAGAAACAAAAATAAATCATACCTAAAACACCAATATTCCATCTACTACATTTTGCTATTCTTCAAACCAGTGAGCTATTATTTGTTTACCAACAGGTGATCTAGTTTGCTTTGCTATGATTGTTTTACAGGTTGAAGGGGTCGCATGAGCTACACGCGCTGCTGCTGCCACTGCTGCAAACAATCTCTGGCCGCACGTAGCTCCACGCGCTGACACTGTCTCAATTGTTGCAGCCGCTCCGATATACCAAATTACTTCAGAAAGGTTGATTGTTCTTGACTGGTTATATCAAGATTTAATTTATGATGTTGTAATAATATTTGTAGCCAATGTGGCCGATGTTGATGCATTGATTTGTTAATTTTAATGTGTTTGCCATTTTTAAATTGTGAATTTTAACATGTTGTGTTGTCCTTAAACTGTCAATTTGAAAAAAAAATTAAATCTTAATATATATATATATATATATATATATATATATATATATATATATTGTATAGTTTCTTGTTGTTTATATACTAGAAAGAAGAAGAGTTGAAATTAGATGCAAAGGGCTCACAAACATTTAAAGAGAAGAAGACATAAGCAAAACAGACTTTAGGCCTAAGCTAGAATCACGGGGGCTTCGGTTTTAAGCCAAGAGTAGGTATGAGTTTATTATAAAAATATTTTTTTAAACAATAAAGAGTTATTTTTCTTTTAATTTTTTTATGGGCTTGAGTTTATAATTATTTAGCCCATAATTTGTCTTTTCGAGCTCATTAATTTGTCTATACAATGAATAATAGTTTGATCTTTTAGTCTTTTTTGTCATGAACCTCAACAACTTTTTCAGTACATAAATATTAAATTTAAAGCTAAAATCATTAGGTTTAATATTGTTTTATGGTGGGTATTAAGGATGATAATAGAGGAAATTTATTTTTGTAATTACCATTATTAATTTATATCAATTTTGGTTACAAAATTTATTATAAAGAGGGGATGAAGGATGCCAAACTATTGAACTTGAGTTTGGGTTTATAATTTTTTTGGTTAATAAATAATTTTTTGTTGTTGTTGTTCTCTTAGTTTGGAGTTAGTCTTCTTTCTTTCTAATTCTAAATAGTTTTTGGAGTACAAAAAATATGATATAAAGTCAAAATTATTATGTTTAATATTCTTTTATGAAGAGTAATTAAAACAGAATTTATTATGTTAATTACTAGAATTAATTTTACGTAAGTTTTGGTTCCAAAATCTACTATATAAATAGGTGTTCAAGGATTCCATCGTATTTTCTAGCCTTGAGTTTGGATTTATAATTCTTTGGATCATAAATTTTTTTTTCCAAACCCATTAATTTATCCATCTCATGAATAAAAATCTAATTCTAAATAGTTTTTTCAGTATAAAAATATAAGATTTAAAGCCAAACCATAAGGTTTAATATAATTTTATCGCAGGTAATTAAAGTTGATAATTAACAAAATTTATTTTGATAATTATTAGAATTGATTGCATATCAATTTTAAAATTCACTATAAAAAAAGGTTGAAGGATGCCAATCTATTTTCTATGTTTGAGTTTAAAATCCTTTAGCCCATAGAAATATATTTTTTGTTAACCTATTAATTTATTCAAACTATAAATCAAATTTTGATTTTAATCATTTTCATTACTAACTTGAACAATTTCTAATATAAATAGTGTCACATTTAAAAATAATTTTTTTAGGTTTTATATTGTTTTATGGCACGCAATTAAAGTTAACAATGGAAATAATTTATTCTAATAATTAGCATGATTAGTTTTATATTAGTTTTGAATCTAAAATCCATATAAAAGGGGGATGAAGGATGCTGACCTATTTTCTAGGCTAAATATGTGTTTACAAGTCTTAGCTCAAATTATGTTTTACAAGCTTATTAATTTGTCCAAATAAAATTCTAATCAATTAGTCTTTTTTTCTTTCATAAATTTGAACATTTTTCCAATACAAAAAAAATATCAAATTTAAAGTTACAATTGTGATGTTTAATGTTGTTTTATGGTATATAATTAAAGTTTGTAATAGAGTGAATTTATTCTTTTAACTACCATAATTAATTTTATGTTAGTTTTGGTTCCAAAATCTACTATAAAAATGGGCTAAAGGATACCAACTTATTTTTCATACTTGGATTTGAGTTTATAATTATTTCCCCCTAATTTTTTTCCTAGACCATTAATTTGTCGTGAATAAAATCTTGATCTATTAGTCTTTTTCTTTTTGAACCTGAATAGTTTTTCTTGTACAAAAAACATTAGATTTAAAGCCAATATTGTGAGGTTTAATATTGTTTTACAATGGGTCATTAAAGCTAATAATGGAGAGAATTTATTTTGGTAATTACCAAAACTAATTCTATATTAGTTTTAATCCTAAAATCTACTATAAAGGGGGGATGAAGAATACCAGTCTATTTTCTAGACTTGAGCATAAAGAATTAGTATTTTTTTAGCCCATTAATTTGTCCAGGTCATTAATAAAAATATAATCAGTTAGTCTTCTTTATATGCCACTATTAATGTAACAATTGAACAATATTTTAGTTACATAATACAAAATAATAATAAGAGTTTACAATGCAAAAAGCTTGTTTATACAAAATTAGGAACAATTCTCATTTATCAACTATAATAAAATAATAATGATTGAAAATTACTCATGATAATCTAATGTAAACCTGAAATAAAGATCAACATTTAATTACATAAATCTCTATTATTACAAAATACTTTAAGATTTTCCATGAACTACATTATTTTATTTTATGCAACTTTTCTTCGACTTCAATACCATTCTATTGATTAAATAAAAATCCCATAAGACCTTCAATAGTAATCCTAACTACAATAATCCTATGTGGAAGTTGCTAAATACAGTAATCCTAACTAGATACCAATTAATCCGGCTAACCTTCATGGTTGCCAATCATTTCAGCATTCTTATACGTAATCCATTCAATCCGATAATCTCAACTAGATACTAATTAGTCTGACATTTCTACTCGAAAGCTATTTAATTTGGTAATCCCAATTGAATATCAATTAATCCTTTATAGTATTTATTTTATTGTTTTCGACTATCTCATCAACTCTCACTATTTAAGTCGTATACACTAACACAATTAAAAACAAAGCTAACGAGGACTTATTAAATAGAGTTTTATCTATGAGGTATATAGCACCTGCTTGAAATATGATGTTATCTAGTTCCTCTCTCTTGGATTAATTGGTTATCCAATTAGTTATTGTTTTAACCAAGCATAATTCATTCCTATAATGTGTATATACAAAAACCCAATTCATTTATTTATCCTCACTTGAATCATGCATTTCAAGTTCTTATATTAATTCAATGTAAATACACAATCTAACATCCAACCAAGTATCTATTCAAGGAATTCAAATTCATAAATTATATAGAAATTCATCATATCATGAAACAATGGTTTAATTCTTTTGAAACTACTATTTATGCATAAATACACATATAATACTCATGTATAACACAAATTTCAAAACTCCCAATCCATCCTTTTTATGGTCAGCCCTTAGGGCTTTCTTGGGTTTGTCCTTATTTCTTTATGGTTTTACTTCTCTTATATCTTTCTATAGTTTTGATAGCTTAATTTCAAAAGAATTTACATTATACTAAATTTTTTCATTATAAACTAGCTCAACTATCATAATTCTCAATTAAAACCAATTAAACACTAATTAACTTGTTCAAATGTACTTAAGGCACCTTACAAGATAATTATTTGAGTATCGAAACCAACTAGATGAATTTTCTTTTTTTTCCCTCAAATGAACTTGACTTTCTCTCTTTACTAACACACTCTCTCTCAAAAACTCTTTTCTAAGCCTTTAGTTATGTGTGTTTGCTTTCCGGTCATTTCTATCACTCTTAAACACAAGATGCCATATTGTTTTATGAGAAAATTTGCAAGGATAAAAGAGAAGAGAATAAAGGAATATTTTCTTTCTTTTTGGTCCTCACTTTATAAAAGGAGTGCTAAATATTTTTTTTTTTTATAATTTCCATTACATCTTTCTCTCATGTATCTTCATTGATTTTGAGTAATTCCTTTGGTTTTAGTATAATAAAGTATAGACCCTAATTAAAATTATTAGTTTATCTCAGTGAGTATTTCCCTTCCAATTTATATCATTTATTTGATTATTTCATTTTATTTTCTGTCATAAATTTTCACTTCTCAAAATCATTTCATTTATTTCATAATATAGGATATTTTATCTCATCATCCTTCCATTATATATTTAAACATATTTATACTGTCGTTTATACATTTTCCCTGAATTCATTTCATTTTAGAATTTCATATAGTTTTAAATTACTCAGGGTTTACACTTCTTCTTTATGAAAATGAAAAGTTTTCATGGTACAAAAATATTAGATTTAAATTCAAAATTATGTTTAATACTGTTTTATGACAAATAATTAAGGCTAATAATAGAGATAATTTATTTTGATAATTATCAAAATTAATTTTATATTAGTTTTAGTTCCAATATTCACTATAAAT
Organism: Populus nigra; assembly: GCF_951802175.1. Lineage (NCBI taxonomy): Eukaryota > Viridiplantae > Streptophyta > Magnoliopsida > Malpighiales > Salicaceae > Populus > Populus nigra. The sequence goes on along the minus strand of NC_084866.1, from coordinate 9,408,327 downwards.
GCTGTGAATGTTCTAGATAGTTTTTGGGACATATATTTTCCAAATTTGCTTTCTCTTCTTCACCTTAGTTTTTTAATCCTTTCTCCCATCATTTAAGCTTTGTTTTTATTTCCAATTTAAAACTTAAGTTTGATCTTTGTAGAGAGACACTTGAGTTATATTTTCTTTAGTTATTGGACCTTGTTTAGAAGTAGAAGTGCATTTAAATAAGATGATGTTATTGGAATTTTAAGGAGGTTTATTGCATACATCTTGTTCGCACCACGTGATAAGCAATATATAATTAATGTTTTAAAGAGAAATGATTTATCTTTGATAACAATAAATTTATTATATTCTAAGTGTTTCAACAAATATTCTATATTGTTTTTTTTTAAGTATAATTTCAATACATTTTTAGTATACATGTTATGATTGTGTTTTAATCTTTTATACATGTTTTAATATTTACTTAGTATCCCTACTAATATTTTTATTTTGATTGCAAATTTGCTTTGAAATATAACTATATTGCATGTTTATAAAAACTAAACATCTTCGAACATGGTAATAATTTTGAATAACAGGGACTGCATCACAATGTCATTTGTGTACAGTCCAAATTAGATGAATAATATGAATAAACATTAACAGCTTTCTTGCAGTTCTAATGTTTTTTCTCTTCTCTTTCTAGAAGCATTGCTGACATCTTTCTCCCATAAATACTTGGCGGGCGATTCTCAATAGTTTTGGACGCCTTGAACTCAACTTGTTCTTAGATTTCATACAATTAATTATCTTGGAGAGGATGTTGGGAACCATTCGGAGTTGTTTGCAGAATATCGGTCATGTGTCCAAGTTTAGGAGATTTTGTCCTTCCTATTTGTGTTCTGAACACAACCGTAGCTTGCAAAACTACCTGATACTCATGGTGAAGTGAACAATGTAGTACCATGAGTTTCAGATATTAGTTTCTTGCTCCCTGCCTGTTTTTGTTTATTTTTAAATGCTGGAAAGATCCTGTTTTTGTTGAAAATCTCATTATCTTGTGATTCCCTTTTATATTCTTGCAGGTGCAAGGCTGCTCTGGTTGACTGCTCATAATTCCTGGGAGTGAATTCTCGCACAGGTGACTGCATCCATCACAACCATTTTCTTTTGCTTGAACATTTTTTGTTGGTGGTTTTAGAATCAGTGAATTTTGTGCCTTAGCTTAAGAAGCAAAGGCATAGAAACTTGACTCCAGCTCTATTATGATGGTGATGGCTATAAGGATGCAAGAACTTTATGAGAACCTGTCTTGGTTTTTTAAAGAAAGAAAGTTCTTGAAAGAATTGTGTGCAGTGTTATTCATAGAAAGTTATGTATCTACTGAGAACTAGGACTTTATCCACTGCTAACATGAATCACTTATTTTTCAATTTCCAAACAAAAAACTACTATAACTAAATGCATAACTTTCATGCTGCTTCTCTTTCAATTTAAATGATAAATCCCAATCCTTCTTGTCAGCATGAAAATTCCTGGTTATCATCATGTTGTGAAAAGAAGACTTCCATAATCTATATGTTTGAATTGAATCAAATTTGATTTCACAATACTAATATAAGTACCATCTTTGCTTTGCTTGTCTATAAATTTGATGGTGCTGATTTTGCAGCCTAAAAATTCATTAGTTTCACTTCGAAAGGATCAAAGGAATACCCAGTGCAAAGACCAGTGTTGGTGCTGTTGAAGGGGAAAGAGCAACAGGTCTATTTTGTGGCAACTCGAGAAACTCCAGACCTCCTCCATGCATGGCCTACCTTTGCATTCATCCTTTTTACAAGCAGTCCAATCTCCAACATTCTAATCGCCTGTCCCATGTTCACCACTGAGCCCATCCTCCTGTCCACCGCTCTCGGTTTCTCATCAATCTCATGCATTCTCCTCGCAAAGTCCACCAAATCCCTCTCTTCTTACCACACCTCAGAATCCAACCTTCCTCTCCCAGAAACAACTTCCAACACAAAAAGGCCGAATTCAAACACATCAGCCTTCTGCTCATGGCTGCTTCAAACCGCCGTGACTCTGTGGAAGAGAGCACGAAGCCAAAGTGGTGCACTGCTCTGAAGCTAACATCAATACGGACACTGGTAGTTTTCACATTCTTGCGAGCTAGCTGCTTTGAGTGGACGAAACTGAGGACATCTGCAGCATCTTTGACTATTTTCAATCACCGAATCCATGGAAGCACACCAACCCCAAACAGCCTTTGGTCAAGACCTCCATTAGACTGAAATCATACACAACCATGGTTTCACGATGGTCCTGCCACCGTCCTTTGATTATACTATCGTGTACAAGAAGTTAGGTTTTTGTAGGATAAACTCTAACCTCTAGCCGGATTATGATTACAGCCAAGACAATCAAAGCCTAGTTATTACGGAGCCCTTTTTGGACTTGCACATGATCATGGTTAACATCTTGCGAAAAAGAAATGATAAATTATTACAAGATAAGAAATGCATTCCACCAAATGCAATAATTCATGCACCAATCCATCATTATTGTTTTACTTGGTCGCTCCAATCGATATCGGACATCGCTAATCAAGTATTAATCAAATAATAAGAAAGCAAGGAGCAGAGAGCATCTGCATCAAATCCAGCTAGAGCATTCGGAATCGGCAAACCAGCACATTATTTGGTCTAGTGCAAGAGGATGTTATAACAGGAATGTAAGTGGAGTTTCCTGCCATCTTCTTGAAGACAATCTTTGCTTACCAATCTGACAAGGCTTCGAACTAGAAATTCTTTCTTGGCGTCCGTTTCAACTTGTAACAAGGCCTCATGATGTCATAATGATTTTGCAGGAGTTTTTTTTATTAAAAAAAATTGCTTTTGGTAACAAAATTTGTAAAATAGCACATATGAAAAAGAAATAAAAGAAAGAAAAATCGCCTATTTTTATTGGTTGGGGATAAAACCACAACCAATTATAATTCAATACGTTTAGCTACTTTTAGTAGCAAGACATTAAAAAAAATTAAAAGGGTTACACTACTAGGAGTAGCATAACCTTAAAAAAAAAAAGTTAAGTTATTGAAAAAGAATTAAAAAAAAAATTGTGAAGGTTGTGCTGAATAAAAAATTTATGATGGTTGTGTTGTTGGTTTCTCAAATATTATACACAATGAAACTAAATTATATGGGAGTTTCTAAAATTTTATTAGACAGATATAGAGTTGTTTATGGATTTATTACCTGAAAATATGATCTTTTTTTTTTTACTTTGGATAATTCTTTTAAAATTGAGTTGTTGCAAATCACAAACTCTCTAATTGCTCGGCTTCCAACGATAATCCACATAAATCACCAATGAGAAATATCTTAAATCCATATTTAGGAGAAAGAGATTACTATGCCGAGAGTATTAGCTCTCTATTCTCTGACGTACATAGTTTTTTTGTCTAACATAACTTACTATTTATAGGAAAATATGAAAAACCTTATAAATTGACAAAATATCAATTTTTCTTTGAATAATATTCATATATTAATTCAGGATAATTTTAGAAATTAACTCAATCAATTCCTTACTTAATTTTTCTAGGTCTAGAAATATAATCTATGTATTAATTATAGTCTAGTCCTTAATTTCTAAAATATATTTTAATCAAGTTATATTTAATTAAATCATCATAGTTTAATTTCTGACTAATAGTTTTTAATGTGTGTGACCTATTTAGTTCCTAATATATTGACCCAAGATAAATTTTAATTTTAATTAAATAAATTAAATAATTTAATTTATTATCAATTCAACAATTAATTAATTTATATTCAAAGATCAGGTGCATCGTCTAGTAATGTGTCATAATCCCCAAAATATTAGAAAAGTTATTAATGGTTTGACTTAACCTTTCAGTAACCGGTTTCTCATTGTAATTAATATTTTTTCATAAAAAATATTATGATTTAACATTAAAGCATGAAGTATGTCTGCCATGTTAAATCATGTTTTTTCTGTACATGATAGTCATTGATCGTTTGAATAAGATTTGAAATTCTTTTCAAATCTCATTCCACCTTTGCCAAGGATTTCATGAAACATTTTTCATAATTCACTTAGGATGATAAATCCTCTTTTAATCACTCAAGTACCTTCATATAGTTTATGTTATACTCAATGCTCCTTCGTTACCTCAATTAAGATAATATGTAACATGATTAAAGTATAATATTCTCTATATAAGATAACTTAGTAATCTCAAGTCTAAGGATCACTTACATAACTATCGCGTGAGTCTTTCCATAGACATAGGTCATCTTTCCATATGGAATTCTCATGCGGGTTAATTTAGTGTACATGTCTTATAATAGGCACCTACATATTTATTTTAGGTATCCCTTATACCTCAACTTATGAGAACAACTGCTTCTTTTCATAAAGAAAAGAACATAATATGTATTAGTCTCTATAACTCTAATAAATGTCCAGTATTGTAGAGAGTATCGACTAAGAACATTTTAGGAACAATGCGTTGATGCAATTGGAATCCCACAATTATAACAATTCTATAATTTCTTTTACAAAATATTTTTATTCCATGAACTTTATCTTTACTCTATATTCATATATAACATATTATATTTATTAATCTAATATTATATGAATATTAAACATAAATTAAGTCTTTATTAATAATAAATATATACTTACATGAATATAATAATGTTATATATAACAAATCGATTAACTACAAGGCATATTAAACTAATATGTGCTACAATAGTAGCACAACTCTTTTAATTCTTTAAGGAGTAGCACAACCATTTTGCTATTTTTCTAATCTTTTCTTAGCTTTACTGTATTGAAACAAAAAACTTTGATTTCGCAACCATTATAATGATCACAACCATATGCAGAAACCTATGGAAAACATGGCAAAAGAACAGAATAACAAAAGGCTTTGAATACATCTCCAAACTCACAACAAAAAGTTCGCATCAAACAAGAAACCATCACAAAAACTTGACTGTAGCAGGCACAAATGGACAGTAAGAATAAAAAGTAGAAGGACAATAAAATCTGCATGAAAAATGCAATTTTAACACTACATCAATAGTAGACATCTATAAAATGGATTCGATAAATACTCTAGTCGACAATAGTAGAAAATTATTGTACACCAATTGATGTGGGATAAAAGAGATTTAAAGCTAAAGAAGAAAGAAAAGAAGAAGTTGAAGAAAAAAAAGAGAAAAAGTAGAAGAAGAGAAAGAATAAGGGTTGAAAAAGTCTGTGACTTTACAAATTTTATTCAATTCATCAAAAACTTCCTAATATTTAGAAAAATTAACACATAAATATTAAAATCCTAACTAGAATAAACAATTAGGCTTATAGTCCACTAAATAAAATATCCAAAGATAATTAAATTAAGCACAATAAATAAACCTAAATAAAATCCAATAACATAAGGGTGGGGCTATCATCCATCATTATAGATCATACAAACATGTGAACCACGTCTTAGGTCTGATGTCCCTATCAACTCTCTTGGGGTTGAAAGAACTCGAACCTGTTGAGTATAGTTCAAGGCAGCTTCAATAACACTTCTAAAGATAAGGATCAAGTTATTGTGATGTCTCTTTGGTAATCCAAGTATAGTATGAATTTAGTTGTTTAGCTTATATACTAGGATTCGTTGAAGTTCAACATTCCTGGTAAAAACAACTTATGCATCCAAAGTAGTATTATTATGTTCCTTTTATGCCAAAGATAAGGATAATAGGGCAAGAGTTTTAAAAGGATCATCAGGGATAAGTTGTTGTGTTTTATATATAACGAGGTGTCCTTGTCAAAAGTAGAGATAATATTAAAATTTAGTGGCAGTTTAATGATATAACAATTTGATTCAATCATTTGCAACGCTTTGAATGGTCTAACACTACTTACTAAAATTTATGATTGGTTTTCAAAGGATATCATTTAGGTTTAATATATATCGTGAAATAATCTTTAGAATTAAGTGCATCATGATACTTAGCTTAAAGTTTTTATTGTTTATTACTTAATAAAATTTGTCTTTCAATCTCAACATACAATTTATGAACTCTACATACAAAAGATTCGGCTGAATTGGACATTTTAGAGTAAAGAGACAAAAGAGAAAGATCTATCGACATCTTAGGTTTGTGATCATTAACCTTATATGACTAGGAGTGTGGAATGGAACACATACTTTTTGAATACTGGATGGATATAGATTAGACATAACCTAGTGAATTAGGGTCATTCTTAACCTCTTTATCATGAATAATAGGTAAAGATTCAAGGAGCTTAACATATTACTAAACACTTATAACATGTTAGATGTCAAGCATAAGGGACAAAGTATTAAAAAGCTTAGGAGGTTGTTCAAAATCTATGACATGCTAGATGTCTAGCATATGGGGTACATAATTAGGAAGCTAAGAAGGTTGCTCAAAATCTATGACAAGTTGGTGTCAACTATAGAGATCAAGGAATTAAAGAGCTTAAAATGACAACTATCTTGAAACTCTCTTAAATTTGCACTTACCTTTTAAGGAAACTTTACTAGAGAGTCTCTACAAACTTTTACAACTAAAGGATACATAACTGACTCTTCATGCACCTTATTTTGGAACATTTTCAGACCTATTATGTTAGCTATATTTACCTTTTTAGGTAGTTCTAATGAAAAGTTTCTTGAAATTTCTTTTTTAGCTAAACCAGATAAAATAGGTTGATTTTTAACCTTTTTCTCGAACTCATTTGGACTCATTATTTTAAGTCTTTGGTCTTTCACATTCTCCTTTTTCTTGTTCTTATTGCTAGGTTTTGATGACAATCCAATGAGTTTGATCTTTTTACCATTAAAAGTGAAAGAACATGAATTTGATCGACCAGAAATAGTGATGTCTAAATCATATATACATGGCTTTCCCAAAATAACATGTCCTATATCCATTGAAATCGTATCAAACCAAATTTCATTATAATAGTCTAGGAATTTGATTGGGAACAAACATCTCTCATTAACTGCTATGGAGTTATTATAAATCCATAACACATTATATGGCTTAGGATGGGGAGCATTTTTAGGCCTAAGCAAGCTACAATATTTAAAGATACTAATTGATACAACTTCTATTATCAATGATAATCTAGCAACCCTTATCTCCACACTTGATATAGGTGTGAAAAACAACACTTATTCTCCAATCTTTAATTCTCGTGGATTGTGTAAGACATAACTAAATGTAATTAATTGGTTTTAAAGATATTACTCAAGGTCGAATCAATGGTAGTTGTAAACTTAAAGTTGGATGCTAGATGACTATTCATAAATGCATGAACATTAACTTAGAAATGGAATTGAGATCGCATATGATTCCTACGAGTGAAATCATAATACAAAAATAAAATTAATTACATTTTTTTTTATGTGGAGATTAATCAAGAATAGAAAACACTAAGAAGATTTTAAGCATGCAATACTAGACCTTTAAGTGTAAATGATTAATCAAACACAATGTTACAAGCAAGAACTCACAAATAACAAAGAAGACTAAATGCTAGATATCAATAATGAAAGAGGTTGATAAGCAAAAATAACATGTAGAAATGCAAGGTGAGGTTTTTTTTTTTTTGAATTTTTTTAGGCATAAAAGTAATATTAATAACAACCTTAAATGATAAGTACAAAACTAGAAAAGCAAACTTCAACGAATCAAAAAGTAGAAAAGTAATTTACCGATCAAATTGCTGAATGATGATAGACAACTTAGATCACACAAGTTATTATCGATGTGGTATCTCTTTCTCGTTGATGTAGTTGTGCCTGATGATTTTTTTTTTGCTACTATCATTTTTCATTCTCTTTTATTTTTGGTATTGTCACTTTTCATTCTCTTTTTTTTTCCTAACTTTAACCCTTTTTTTAACTCAGAATAAAATAAACATCACAATGTTACAATTAAAGAAAGAAAAAAAAAGTGCTTATCCCATCCTGTCAATGCCCCTCAATTTGTGATGGCCTGATCTAGAGCATGTTACATGTAGAATGCAATTAATTAGGATAAATGCATATACATAAACATACAATGAAAGTTTATAAAGTTTTTAATCCTTTACGCTTTTAAAGGCAAAGGCAAGCGAGCTACGGGTGATCATTTTCGGTTCGGTTTTTATTAAAAAAAAGTAACCAAAATGAATTTTTTAAAAAAAGAAACCGAAACCGGTTCAAACCGACCGGTTTCGGTTCGGTTTGGTTATTTAGGACAAAAACCGGTTCAAACTAGTTAGGCTCAGTTTTTTTGATTTGGCTAGGTTTTAGCTAGGTTTGGCTCGGTTTTTTTCTGGTTTTTTTTTTCTGTTTAGGTTCGGTTCGATTTTTTCGATTTCAGGTTTATAAAACAAACCGAATCAGTCGGTTTTTTCAAAATGTTAATCGATTTAATCGGTTTTTTTTCACAATTCAGTTTTTTCGATTATTGTTTTTTCAGTTTTCTCAGTTTAATCGATTTTTTAGTTTTTTAGTTTTTTTGCTCACCCCTAAGCGGGCAGCCTGTTTCTTTTTTGCTGAGACGAGTTATACACACACACACACACACACACACACACACACACACACTATTTTGTAGCATAAAATCATCCAGATTTGGAGACACATCTCTAGCAAACGAAGAATGGCACTTTCTTGATTAGGGTTTGGGGACAATAAGGGTGTGTTTTTCTTTTTTTTCACTAAAAGCTCTCCACAAATTCTAGAGTTTGGTTATTGTATTGAGTTTCAAGAATGGATCGTTCACCTATAGAAACAACTAAAAAACTAGTTTTTATATCAAAATTAATATTGGATAAAAGATATTTAAAATTAAAAAAAAAAGAAAAAAAGAAACTATAAAGAGAAAGCGAAAGAAAGAGAAGAAAAAGTTGAAGAAGAGAAAGAATAAGGGTTGGAAAAGTTTGCAACTTTGCAAATTTTACTCATTTCATCAAAAACTTCCTAACATTTAGAAAAATAACATATAAATACTAAAATCCTAATTAGAACAAACAATTGGACTTATAGATCATTAAATAAAATACCCAATAATAATTAAATTAAGCCTAATAAATAAACCTTAATAAATTTTAATAACACAAGAGTTGAATTATCCTTCCACTACCAGAATTTTTATATTTACTGATAGAAATTGTCATTAGTATTTATACTATCAATTCGTTAGCAATGAATTTACCCACGGGATCACAGACGGAAATACTTCGTCGGTAAAAACTTACATTGCTAATTTTTGGTTTGACAGTGAGTCAATCGATAATAAAAAAAATATTTATTACTGATGGATTTATTGATGGGAAAAGCGTGACAAAAAAAATAACCACTTCATTCCATCAATTGGTATTTCCCTTGGGAAGCTTGTCATGTAACTGACAGAAATACCGTATGCAATTCCATCAGTAATTGTTTAAAAATATTTCTTTAAAAAAATCTATTTAACATAATTAGAAAATAATTAAATTAATTTAAATCAACACTCCATAATAATTAGGAACTGAGTTGCTTGGAAAAAAGAAGAAGAAAATCAACTCAAATAAATTTACAACAAATAAATAACACAAAAAATAAACAACAATAACAACAAATAAATAAATCAACTAAAAACAATTTCCACCTAACCTAGAAAACCTATTTCAGAACCCATAATCTAGCAACAAATAAAATAATTTAATTGAAATTGAACAACAAAATTTATAAACAAAATCCAACAAAATTGATCTCATATGAAAAACAAAATCCTATAACAACATTCATACAATTATTAAGAACAAAAAAAACGAAAAAAAAAACACATATAATGCAAAAAAAAACACAAGAAAAAGAAAAAAAGAAATTTTTTACCTTAATGTAGTTGCAAATGAAGTTGAGAAGAGAAAAGAAAAAATAAATTTATAAAGTATGTTAATTAAAAAAAACTGAGAAGAGAAAAGAAGAAAAAAGGAGAAGACATGCCTGGGCGTGGATGAGAAGAGGAGTTGAGGATAGGAGAGAAGAGAAAATAAGAGAAGAGAAAGAAAAAAGAAAGGGAAGTTGGTGTTTTTACATAAGAAGAAGAAGAAGAAAAAGCGCTTTTGTTGTGAAATGAGAGATTCTTGTCTTTTTATTGGGGTATTTTACCAACGGATAATTAAATATTAATAATTTTAATCATTTCGTCGGTAATTCTATCTTTAATATTTAATTAAAATTTTTAATTTAATAAAAAAATTTCAGAAACTCGCTAAATATCACCGACGATTTTTCAATCCGTCGGTGATTTTGTCTATACTATTTAATTTAAATTTTTAATTTAAATAAAAATTTTTAGAAATCCCTTAAATATCATCGATGACTTTTTAATTTGTCGGTGATTTCATCTATAAAGAACAGTAATTAACAGTGCAATTAAGAAGTGAACAATTGCAAAAATTATATTGAGTTTCAAGAATGGATGGTTTAGTTATAAAAACAACTTAAAATTAGGCTCTATTTCAAAGTTGACGTGGGATAAAAGAGATTTAAAATTAACAAAAAAGAAAATAAAAAGAAAATAAAAAGAAAAGGCAAAAGAAAAAGAAGAAAAGGTTGAATAAGAGAAAGAATAGGGATCGGAAAAGTTTGCAACTTTGCAAATTTTATTTAATTTATCAAAAATTTTCTAATATTTAAAAAAAACATTTAACTATTAAAACCCTAACTATAACAAACAATCAAACTTATAATCCATTAAATAAAATATCTAACAATAATTAAATTAAACCCAATAAATAAACCTAAATAAAATTCAATAACACAAGAGTCATCTCCATAGATTATACGAACTTGTAAACCCTCGTCTCTGGTTTTTGGTACCCGTCACCGACTCCATATTGTGTCTGTTCCAAGACTTGGTTTCACCAGCTCCATATTGTGTATATCCCAAGACTCAGTTTTCCATCACGTTTGAAATTAGATCAACGGCACATAAGCTATCGGCAGTCATGAACACCAAAATGCAGAGAATTGACAGCATATCCCGCCAGCAGAGATAACAACAATTCATTAATGGCAAAGGGAAGGAGATAAGGAGGCAAAAACGCAAGTTTTTGGATCTTAGACTACATATCAGTAGCCCTCAATAGGATTAAACCCAGGACTTGTCAAGTTAAAATATCAAACTCCCAAGTCTTAATCTCTATACTTCTCTTTGGGGGCCTGCATAAGAGCATGGATAGTATCCTGCCAAAAGGAAATGATAAATTGTATACTAGTTAAAATAATGGAATGGTTCTGTTCTTGAGTATGAACAGATGTTAAACCATTTCATTAGTAATAATTACATTACATATACGGTGAAAGTTCCAAGATATGAGACTCATTCCTCGCTATCTACTGATCATTCAGAGATATATTCATAGAAATATATGAACAGCACATAGACTGACACAATTTATGGGGATAAATAAAGCTAAAAAATTGAAATGTCAAATCTTAGCAGCTTTAGGAACTGGCTCCGTGTCAATGCCATTACTTTAAATTGCTTCTTGTGATCCCTTCAAAAACATCAGAAATTGGAGAAGAAATCTTGACTGCCAGTCCTTAATCTTGCTTTCAAATCGGTATTCCCAGGGGCGGGTATCAAAGGCTTACTTAAACTTCAAGAACATGTTGTGCACTGTCCGAAACACTTGAACAACCAAATTCAAGAAATGGGTCTTTTTGTTTTTTTATGAATATCAATTCTTGTAAGTCTTTTATAAATATAGGACAAAACCCATGACACATTGTAGGATGACTAGATTGTTCACCTTTGAACATAAAAATATATATACAAATATTGCTAATGTTTTTTTTTTAGTGAAAAAAAATTATGTAGAGATTAATTTGATATGATCTAATTTATTTTGTGAATCTAAAAGTAACTTAGACAACCTGTAAAAACATAGTTTGACTCAAATAAAATTTAAAGATTTTTTTTAATATTAAGATAACAACATATTTGATTGACTTGGGCTAACACGGGTTAACAAGTCAAATCCACGACACGAGTTATGAGAGACTATAATAATCTCATAGTAAGTAAATCAAAATAAATTATAAAACTCAATTCTCAAGCAATTCAATATTGAAAGATAAAATTACAAAAAATAATTAAAAAATATAAAAAAACAACAACTTTAGCTAATAAATATACAAATTAACACTGCAATAAAAAAACATTTAATGAAATAATATAGTTTTGAATGTTACGATTCAAAACTACAAAAAATAATTAATGTACAAGGGTGAGCACTTGAGGGCCTTAAAGTTATCTTCTTATCCTCCTCGTATGAACTCACCACACCCATTTGTTGCATTTCCACCAATGATTGCTACATGGTTTTTGAGGCATTCCTTATACCTTGCCATTTTCTTGGGGGGGCTTTTGGTCCTCCTGCTCTCTTGAAAGGGAATGCCCATTGGTGAGGACTTGAGCTATTGTTACTGAAGTGACAATGTGTCCGTGGCTAAATTTTTCTGTCTATTTTATTTCCCAAGAAATTGGAAAGAAACTAAAACAAGTGACTCATTTAGAAAAGTCAATTATGTTAGGAATATTTAGAATGGAAATAAATATAGGATTGACTTAGATGCGTGAAAACACTATCTTTAAGGTGTTTATTTGTTCCACACAGAGACAACACATCCAGGATACAATTAAACTCTCTAAACCTCTAAAAGAATAAGAAGATAAGACCAATAAAAGAATATATGTTTTTTTATTGTGTTTTTTTTGTATAGTAACATGTTTTTATAAACTTGAAACATAATGATGAAACAATATGCCTGTTCATCAAACAATATGATTGTTCATTAAATAATATGATTGTTCATGAAATAGTATGACTATTCATGAAACAGTATAACTATTCATATTAAGTTCCAAGTTTCAAATGCTATCTTTTGATATTATAAATATCTATATAATAACATTACAAAGTCAAATAGGAGAGTCTGTCTACCATGACTTAATTTACTACACAATAAAAACTCACACTTAAAAACATTAGGAGGGAGTGTTTCTTTCTAATGTGGGATAAACATCTTTTCTTTCTTTATTCATTTACAAACTACACTAACAATCCCCACTAGTTTGTAATGAAGGTCTTTTCACTTGATAGAATTATGCTTACAAAAAGATATTTTGCAATTTAAACCTTCAATTAGTGTTAGAACTTGAATCCTACTAAAGTTATTGGTGTTCGCAGATTAAACCAATACTTTTGTTGTAGAATAAAAGATACTACACATATAATACTATTCAAAATCTTAAAGAGGTTTACAACTGTTTAGCATTATTATGACCATGTGCTAAAATCTTAATTTTTTTTCATGAATATTTACAAGAGAAAACCTTAACTCTTATCAAAAGTGATACCACTCTTTTCATGAATTATACATGTCTTTACTATATTAGACATGAACTTTAAATTTCATTAAGAGCCTATGTTTATCCTCCTTTACGTAATAAAACACACTAAATACTATTAGAATAGGGACTCAAATTAATTATCAGTGTCCAACATATATACAAAATTGTAAGTTGTTATTACCCATTAATCTAAGAGATAAGCTTCTTGTTGATCCGAAGTTGGGTTCCTATTACTAGTATCTTTAATAACGGGTTTCAACCTCATTCCATTAGTTGTTTTTCGTACCATGTCTCTAAATAGTCCTTTTATGAGTGAATCCGTTAAATTATTCACAGACTTCACATAGACAATGATGATTATACCATTTGTAATCAACTCTCGAATATATCTATGTCAAATGCTTATATGTCTTGACTTACTATTGTAAATGTTACTATAAGCTCGAGACATAGTTGTTTCACTATCATAGTATAAAGAAATAGTTGACATAGACTGTGGCCACAACTTAATATCAAACAACATATTTCTTAGCCATTTTGTTTCTTTACTTGTAGTAGCCATAACAATAAATTATGATTTCATGGTAGAATAAGAGATGCATGTTTGTTGCTTAGATGCCTAAGATATTGCACCTCCTTCAAGTGAGAAAATTAATCTTGATATGGACTTATTATCACCTAAACTAGTCATCCAATTTGCATCACTATATCTTTCCATCACAACTGGAAAATCAGAAAAAAAAAAAAAAACAAACTCAAATTGATCGTTCTTTTTAGGTAATTAAAGACTCTTGCAATAGTCTTCCAATGATCTGTATTTGACTTGCTTGTATATCTTGATAACTTTTATATAGTAAAAGTTATATCTAGTCTTGTACAATACATAACATACATAAGACTTCTAATTGCACTAGCATATTCTAGTTGTGCTACCGTTTTATCACAATAATCATTTAACTTCATACTAGAGTCAAATGGGGTATATATTAGCCTCTTTTATATTAAGATGTTTAAACTTATCAAGTATTTTCTCAATATAATATGACTGATTAGTGCATAGCCACTACTATATTTCTTAACTTTGATACCTAAAATTGTATTTACTTCACCAAGATCTTTCATTTGATATCTTTCAGTTTCAACAATTTCAATCATATTGGTGCTAAATATTAACATGTCATCTACATAAAGACAAATAATCACACCAAAATCTTTTGTAAATTTGGAATACTTACACTTATCAGCACTATTGTGATGAAAATCATTCAATAAAATTGCTTTGTTAAACTTTTCATATCATTGTTTTGGAGCTTATTTTAAACCATATAAAGACTTTATCAATTTACAAACTTTTGTTTCATTTCCAGGAAGTATAAAACCCTCAGGTTGCTCCATATACACTTCCTTCTTTAAATCTTCATTTAGAAAAGTCGTCTTTACATCCATTTGATGAACATATAATTTATAAATTAATGTTAATGCAAATAAAACTCTAATTGATGTAATTCTTGTCATCAGAGAATAAGTATCAAAATAATCAACACCCTCCTTTTGAGTAAAACTTTTGGCAACTAATCTTTCTTTGAAGGTTTGTATAGAACCATTGGTATTGTATTTTCTTCTAAACACCCACTTACATCCTATTGGCTTAGAACCTAGAGGTAAATCTATTAGGACTTAAGTATTGTTAGACAATATCGAATCCATTTCTTCATTTACTGCTTCTTTAAAAAAAAGCAGCATCCTTATAAGACATTGCTTGACTTATTGTCTTTGGATCATCTTCTATATTTCGAATCATAGGTGTTCTTTTCAATACTGTATTTCTATCACCTTTTACTAAAACTACAATTGAATCGCTAGAAATAAATATGTATCAATGTGTTTTTTCTTTCTAACTTTTTGAATTCTTCTAGGTTCACTTGAACCTATTATTTCTAGTTTTTTACATTTTTCACTTAATAGTGAGCTAGGAGTCATTACTTTTAGATTTGGTTCTTGCATAGTTGAATCACTTATGAATTTATTTTAGATAAATTCAATATATATAGATTCAACAATCACATTAGTTTCTAAATCCAAAAGTCTATAACCCTTTGAATTTTATATATAGCCAACAAAAACACTCTTAAGACCTCTAGGTCCTAATTTTTTTCTTTAAGGATTAGAAATTTATAAAAAGCTACACACCCCCACACTTTAAAATAATTCAAATTTGGTTTTCTACCGTTGCATGCTTTAAGGGAGAAACATAGAATTAATATTTTTTTTAGATAGTATTCTATTGTAAATGTGACATCTAGTAAGTAAGGCTTCACCCCATAAATTATTTGGTAATTTAACATTCAAAAACATGGCATTTACCAACTTAAATAATTGAGAATTCTTTTCTACTTTAGGAAAGGCTTCTTTGTCATCTTTACTTGAATACATACTTCATATTTGTTATTATTATCATGCTAATATGAAATATAACCATACACATATATTTTAAATATCTATAATTTAGATGTTCTAATCTAGCATGCCAAAGAAAAGAAGTAGATTCAACCATCTAAGTTAAAATATCATTGATTTCATTAATATTGAACTTAAGCAAGCCATCACAGAAATAACATTTTTTTCCCCCACAAACATCTCACTTTTAGTTACAATAACCTTATCAGACTCCAAAACAATCTTGAACCCTTTCTTGCTCAAGAGACTAGCAGATACAAGGTTTTTTCTAATTTCAGAAACATGAAACACATTAAGTAAAGACATTTTTTTATCCAAAAGTAAAGTACAACTCAATAGTTCTTTTTCCCAAAACTTTGACAGAATTATGGTTACCCATCCAGACCTCTTCGAGTTTTTTCAATTCTTCATAAGTCTTGAACCATGCTTTGTTGTTGCAAACATGAATTGTTGCACCAGAATCCAACCACCAATATGAAATCTTTACAACATTAGTTGTCATATTTAATTCGATAATCATTCCAATTTGAATGTTTGAAACCATGACAACTAACTCCCTGACTTTGTCTTTTTCAGCCATATTCAGTTTAAAAGAACCATCTTCCTTGTTGAAATTCTTGAATCTGCACTCTTTTATGTAGTGCCCTTTTATTTCCATAATGGAAACAAACTCTATGCTTCTTATTAGCATTTTATTTCTTCTTGAATTTGTTTCCTTTCTTTTGCACTTTCATTTTGTTTTGAGTCATTATCAAACCAGTTTCAGTTATGAAATTCACTTTAGAATTTGTTGCTTGCAATTTACGCAGACGAGATTGAACCTGAATTTGCAAGTGTGTTTAAAACTGTTCAAAGGTATAATTGTCTGTAGAATGCAACATCTTCTTCGTATATTCATTCCAGGATGGAGGAAGTTTTGATAAAATAACTCTTACCTAAAGTGAATCAGGAACTTTGATATCTAAATCACTAAGTTTTGATATCAACATTTGAATTTCATGGACTTGATCTATGATGACATATTATCAGTAATCTCATACTCAAAAAAATTTAAAGTAAGAAAACGATAAAAACCTGATTTTTCCTACTTGTAGTATGTCTCCAAGGCAGCCCAAATTTCTTTTGGCGACTTTAATTTGGAGAAAATGTCATAAAGTCGACTAGTTAGAGTATTCAGTATATGCCCTTGATGCAACCATATTATTCAATAGTTTCACCCACATTTAACTAGTGTTTTGCCTATGTTTTATATATAAAATGCCTTGATATTCTTTGTTTTATGTTTTGAAGGCACTTTTGGATGAAAGATGCAAAAAGGAGTAAATTGGAGATAATTGGCAGATTTGACCTTCAGTCGATGTTTTGTGCAGAGCGTGAGCTCTAGAGGTTGAAATGAAGTGATTCCAGTGGAATTAAAAAGGTAACATCCATACCTTTCTGGACATCTAAGGCAAGAAAATAAAATAAGGAAGAGCATGGAAATCGCAGCCTTCAAAGTCAAATCTCGCAATCTGCCAGTGTTGACCTTTGGCCATTCCAACTTGAATATCTGGAGCTACAGAAGTCCAATTGATGCAAACTCAATTTTGTTGGATTCATGACTCAAAGTTATATAAACGCTCAAAATTGCAGCCAAAAACGATGTCATATGAGGGAGATATGATTTTTCAAAGATGACATCTGAATTCTGCCAGCAAACAGGTTTCGTGAAGAAACGAGTCCAAATGACATTCCGAAGCATTTAAACCGATATCCAAGTTTTTATTTCCGCAATTTAGCTCCTCTAAATCAAAGCTTGAAGATTTCATGCAAGGCTATTTCTCCTTTTTAGGAAAATAGTTATTGAAGTACTTAAATGTAAACAGTCTACTTAATGGAGGACTATTTTGTAAAATAGAGACCTAGGGTTTCCTAGGATATAAAAAGAATGAGAGAAGAGAAGGGGAGCAGCCAGCCAAGGAGAGAAAAACGCCCCCTTCCTCTAAGAAACCCTAAATTATGCATTCTTTCTTCTTTTTGATTAGTTGTTCAACAAACATGCAAGACTAAACACTTTTTCTTGGTTGCAAGGACACGGAAACCTTCGGATTTCAAGAACTGTGAGATTTATTTTACCTTTTCTTTTCAGTTTATATGATGAATATGTTTGTTCTCCTATGCTTATTTTTCCTATGATTGTTTATTTTAATTGCTAGAGCGGACTCTAAGTTATTATTGTAGACAATCTATTGTTAAGTTTGATATCAAAACCGGAGTTGTGGTATATGAACTTGTGAAGCAACTGAGTTTAATAATTGTGGCGGATCTACGTTATTAATCTTAGGGAGAACATTCAATCAAATCAAACATAGACTGCGGACAGTTATGTTTTCTTGATTAATCAACTTATCTAGTTCTTAAGGCTGCCATTTAATTAAATTACTAGTGCGGACACTGTGGTTGTTTGATGGTTAGGGCTAGTTATATGGCGGATCCGTTAACTAACCAATGTTAAGAAGAGATAAATATTCAGAATATAAATTGATGTTTCGTTTCCATGATCAGTTCTGATTTCTGTAGGTGGATGTGTGCTTGTGACCAAGGTTTGTTCTCTTGATAATTTTCTGATTTTATTAAATTTAGTTTGATAGTTTTCTGTTTTCTTTTGCTTTAGCCTAGATAACGTCCAACCCCCCCCCCCAAATTGCATATCATCTAGCATAAAAATCTAACTTGAATCTTCCTCGTGGGATCGACCCCTTGCTTGCTTTATACTATCTTGTGTGTTGTGTTTGAAGCTAGGGTAATTAATTTGTGCGACCGCGACATCGCAACAAATTTTGGCGCCGTTGCCGGGGAAGTAATTTTAGTTGATTCTTGTGCTATTATTTTTATTTGCTGTGATTGTTATTTCTTTTTCTGAAAAAAAAAAAACAGAATTTTTGTTTGCTGCGGTACTGTTCATTACGGCAGCGGTACTGTTCAAAACAGATTTTTTGGTGGAATTAGGTATCAGCCATTTGTTTCCTGAAGGGAAACGACGTTCTAAACAGGACTAGTGGTAAACCACTAGCCCCACCCTATCGAGGCCAAATTCCGCTGTTTTCTAGGGTTTTTAGGCAGTTTTTGTTTTCTACCGTAGGATTTTCGTACAATTTGCATTGTTTTCGATCTCTTGTGTGGTTGGTTTATTTTGAATTTTCTTGATGATTTATGCCAGTAACCCGTTCTAATAATCAAATTCAAGTGCATTTGGATCTTGAAATAGAAAAAACTTTACGCAGGTTACGAAAGGAAGCTCGCCTTAACACCATGGCTGTTGCACGACAACAAACACTCAAGGAGCTTGCTACTCCTAACGTGGAAAATCAGCCATTGTGCATAAACATCGACAATAATGTAAACTTTGAGCTCAAATCTGGTTTTATACATTTGCTACCAACTTTCAATGGTCTTGCAGGAGAAGATCCTCATACTCATCTCAAGGAATTCCATATGGTTTGCGTTGGCATGAAACCGAATGGAGTTGATGAAGAACAGGTTAAGTTGAAAGCTTTCCCTTTCTCTTTAAAAGGGGCAGCAAAGGTATCCCTTTTCTCCATTCTCCCAGGTTCAATTGGAACGTGGAATGGCATGAAGAAGATCTTCCTTGAGAAGTATTTCCCAGCATCTCGAGTTGCCAACATAAGGAAAGAAATATGTGGGATTCGACAATCTCATGGAGAGACACTTTCCATATTTCGAGTTGCCAACATCTCATTTGAGCAACTGTGCATTCAATGCCCTCATCATCAAATACCCGATCAGCTGCTCATTCAATATTTCTATGAAGGATTGATGCCTACTGACCGTAGTATCATTGATGCTGCAAGTGGAGGGGCATTGGTAGATAAGACACCCGAGGCTGCACGCCAATTGATCTCAAACATGGCAGCCAACTCGAAACAGTTTGGCACTCGTGGAGACTTTGCAAATAAACGAGTAAATGAGATAAGTATTTCTAACCTTGAGAATAAAGTTAATGATCTTACTTCTCTTGTGCGTTCTTTGGCTTGTGGCAATGTACAGCAGGTGAAAGTTTGTAGCATATGCTCCTTACAAGGACATGCTTCAGATATGTGCCCAACAATGCAAGAAGATTACATTGAACAAGCTAATGCAGTTGATGGAGCATTCAATGGACAACCTCAGCGTAAGTATGATCCTTTTTCCCACACGTACAATCCTGGATGGAGAGATCATCCCAACCTACGGTATGGGAACCAGCCTCAACAAGGCAATCAAGGCCGACAATTCCATCCCCATGGATTTCAGCCCCAACAGAATTATCAAGCAAGACAACCCCCTTCATTCACAAACTCCAATGTTATGGGGTCGTCATCCAGTGATGATCTTCGTGAGATGATGAAAACTTTGGCTTCTAACACTGTGACCTTGCAACAAAATGTCATGTCTTTTCAACAGGAAACAAGGTCAAGTATTCACAACTTGGAGAAGCAAATGGGGCAAGTAGCTTCAAGTGTGGGGAAATTGGAAGCACAAATGAATGGAAAATTGCCCTCCCAAGCATTGAATCCAAAAGAGAATGTTAGTGCGATCATGCTGCGAAGTGGGAAAGAACTTGAAGAGAAAAGGTCGAAACAAATTGAGATGGAGGAAGAAGAAGAGATAGAAACTGAATTGAGTACAAAAAAGAAACATCCTTCTCCTTCACAAATTGAAACCACGACCAACATTCTAAAGGTAAGTCCTCAATCAATGACTTCCAGTTTTAAAACAATTCCACCCTTTCCTGTGAGTTCTTCTAGGTCAAAGAAAGAGGACAAAGAAAAAGAGATTTTAGAGGTTTTCAAGAAAGTAGAACTCAACATTCCTTTGCTTGATGCTATCAAGCAAATTCCCAAGTATGCAAAATTCTTGAAGGAGTTGTGTACTACTAAGAGAGCTTTCAAACTGAAAGGTCATGAAACGGTAAGTATGGATGAAGTTGTATCTGCCGTTGTTCAAAAGAATCTGCCTTTGAAACAAAAAGACCCAGGTGCGTTTACTATCCCATGTGTTATTGGTAATGCTAGTTTTAAAAGAGCTTTATGCGATTTAGGTGCATCCATTAGTGTTATGCCCAAACATGTTTATGATTCTCTTAGTCTTGAGCCTTTGAATAAAACTAGCATTGTAATACAACTTGCGGATCGTAGTTTTGTTTACCCACTTGGTGTGATAGAAGATGTCCTAGTTAAGATTGATAGTTTGGTCATTCCATGCGACTTTTATATTCTTGATATGGAACATGATTCTTGTGATTCATCAAACAGCACTCCTATATTGTTTGGGAGACCATTCTTGAAAACTGCCAATACAAGGATAGATTGTGGTAAGGATACTTTGTCTATGGAAGTAGGACATGAAAAGATTGAATTTAATTTTCATGATGCAATGAAATATCCTTATAGCAATGTTTATTCTATCACATGCTATGACCAAGTTGATAAGTGTGTGCAGCAAGTTTTTGATTTTGATTGTGAGGATGGATTAAGCGTAGCTTTGAGCTATGGCTATGATTTTACCGAGATAGAAGAGATGGAGAGGCACATATGTGTTCCCCAAAACGTGCACGAATCAGCATTGGCTTTGCAATCATTGCAAACTGTTCCCCATGGTAATGTCTTTGTTGATTTAGTACTCTCACATAAAAAGCTTTTGCCATCTATTTTACAGGCACCCGAGTTAGAATTGAAACCTTTGCCCGATAATTTGAAGTATGTATTCATTGGCGACAACAATACACTTCCCGTTATTATAGCATCAGGTTTGACAAATACGCAAGAGGAAAAACTTGTGAAATTGTTATGTGATCACAAGACGGCCATTGGATGGACTTTAGCTGACATCAAGGGCATTAGTCCCTCAATGTGTATGCATCACATACTATTGGAGGACAATGTGAAACCAACAAGGGAAATGCAAAGGAGGTTGAACCCGCCTATGATGGAGGTAGTGAAAGCTGAAATTTTAAAACTGTTAGATGCAGGAGTCATTTATCCCATCACGGACAGTAAATGGGTTGCGCCAATCCATGTGGTGCCTAAAAAGACCGGAATCACGTTGGTGAAAAACAAAAATGATGAGCTCATTCCTACTCGCATCTCGAGTGGATGGAGAATGTGTGTTGATTACAGAAAGCTAAATCTTGCTACACGCAAAGATCATTTTCCATTACCATTCATGGATCAAATGCTTGAACGCCTAGCAGGTAAGTCTTTTTATTGCTTTCTTGATGGATATAGTGGATACAATCAGATTGTTATTAATCCTGAGGATCAAGAAAAGACTACATTTACATGTCCATTTGGTACATATGCATATAGGAGAATGCCCTTTGGTCTCTGTAATGCACCTGCAACTTTTCAAAGATGCATGATGAGTATTTTTTCTGACTATGTTGAAAGAATAATTGAGGTTTTCATGGATGATTTCACGGTGTATAGTGATTCTTTTGATAAATGTCTAGAAAATTTATCTTTGATCTTGAAAAGGTGCATTGAAACTAACCTTGTCTTAAACTATGAGAAGTGTTATTTTATGGTAGAACAAGGAATAGTTCTTGGGCATGTTGTGTCTTCACGTGGATTAGAGGTTGATAAAGCTAAAATAGACGTTATTTCATCATTGCCTTACCCCTCCTGCGTGAGGGAAATTCGTTCTTTTCTTGGCCATGCAGGTTTCTATCGACGCTTTATTAAAGATTTCTCAAAGATTACAGCACCCTTGTGCAAACTATTAGCCAAAGAAGTGGATTTTGTGTTTGATCAAGCATGTAAAGATGCCCATGATGAGCTTAAGAGGCGTGTCACATCTGCCCCTATCATCCAACCACCAAATTGGGATGAGCCTTTTGAGATAATGTGTGATGCAAGTGACTATGCGGTAGGGGCTGTCCTTGGGCAAAGAATTGGGAAGAATTTGCATGTTATCGCCTATGCTTCCCGCATGTTGGACGGTGCACAATGCAATTACCATACAACTGAGAAGGAACTTTTTGCAGTGGTGTTTGCTCTTGAAAAATTTAGGTCATATCTACTTGGTACAAAAGTCATTGTTTTTACTGATCATGCAGCTTTAAGGTATCTTTTGAAGAAAAAGGAGTCCAAACCAAGATTGATTAGGTGGATCTTGCTTTTACAAGAATTTGATCTTGAGATCAAAGACAAAAAAGGTGCCGAAAATCATGTGGCTGATCACTTGAGCCGACTAAGGACTGAGGATATACAAACCGAAACAATAAGAGAGACATTCCCCGATGAGCAGTTGTATGTGTTACATTCCTCTACAAGACCATGGTATGCTGATTTGGTGAACTATTTAGTCACCAAAGAATTCCCTCCAGGTTTGTCTACATCCCAAAAAGACAAGTTACGAGCTGATGCTAAATATTATTTTTGGGATACTCCTTATCTGTGGAAATTTTGTGTGGATCAAGTAGTTAGGAGATGTGTACCACAAGATGAATTTCATTCCATTCTTACCTTTTGTCATTCTCATTCTTGTGGTGGGCATTTTGGAGCAAAAAGAACGGCCCACAAGGTACTTGAAAGTGGTTTTTATTGGCCTTCTATTTTTAAGGATGCATATCATTTTTGCAAATCATGTGAAAAATGCCAAAAAACAGGTAATATCACTCACAAGAATCAAATGCCTTTAACAAATATTCTTGTGAGTGAAATTTTTAATGTTTGGGGTATTGATTTTATGGGTCCATTTCCTTCTTCTTTTGGCAATCTTTATATCCTTCTTGTTGTTGATTATGTGTCCAAATGGATTGAGGCGAAAGCCACACGAACTAACGATGCTAAGGTTGTTTTAGATTTTGTCAGGACTCACATAGTTGACAGGTTTGGAATCCCTAAAGCTATCATTAGTGATCGTGGCACTCATTTTTGCAATCGTTCAATGGAAGCATTGTTACGCAAATATCATGTGACTCATCGAACTTCCACAGCATACCATCCTCAAACGAATGGCCAAGCTGAAATTTCAAATCGAGAAATCAAGTCCATTTTGGAGAAGACAGTGCAACCTAACCGGCGAGATTGGAGTCTACGACTTGGTGATGCACTTTGGGCTTATCGGACTGCTTACAAATCACCTATAGGAATGTCACCTTATAGGATGATTTATGGAAAAGCATGTCATCTACCGGTGGAGCTTGAACACAAAGCTTTTTGGGCCATTAAAAAATGTAACATGGATTATGATGCTGCTGGGATTGCAAGAAAGTTGCAATTGCAAGAGTTGGAAGAGATTCGAAATGATGCTTACGAGAATGCAAGGATTTATAAAGAAAAGACTAAGAGTCTCCATGACCGAATGATTACAAGAAAAGAGTTTAATGTTGGAGACAAAGTCCTTCTTTATCATTCGCGTTTGAAACTTTTTCCTGGAAAGTTACGCTCTCGTTGGATTGGACCATTTGTTGTTTCTAATGTTTTTTCTTATGGTGCAGTTGAAATTACAAGTTTAGAAACCAACAAAGTACTCAAGGTCAATGGGCATCGCTTGAAACCTTTCTATGAAGGTTGGATGACAGAACTCACCGCTTCTGCGGAGTTAGCTGAACCAATCTATGAAGAATAAGCATGCAACATGTCGAGCCAATGACATAAAACAAAAGCGCTTACTGGGAGGCAACCCAGCACAAAAAAAAAAAAACAGATTTGCTTTCTTTTTCCCTTGTCTTTTATTTTTCGCATTTTACTTTATTTTTGTCATTCTCCAATATTCCTTTTCTTTTATTTTAACATTGAGGACAATGTTATATTTTAAGTGTGGGGGTATTGGGAGAATGTTGGTTTTCTAATTTTGGTTTTCTTTGTTATTTTTCAAAATAAAAAAAAAATTATGTTTGATCTTTTGAACTCCCATTGGTTTTTGAGAATATGAGTATTATGTATGAGAATTAGTTGAGATAGATGAAGATATAAATCGAATGAAGGAGTGTGCATGCAAGTTTTAAGGTTTAATTGGTTTAGGGATTGACTTTGAGAATATGCCATGTTGACTTTATAGTGTTATACCAATGCAAGCTTTTGAGCCTTCAACATTATATTCTTTGATTGTGCCTTCTTTCAATGATATGTATCTTTAGAACTTGCTTCATATCTTGTTGAGATTACATTCATATTACATACATACATGAAGATGATAAAGGCATTAGGAATTTTAACCATTTGAGCCAAAAAGCCAACCTAAAGCATATTATCCTTAGTAAACCCCTTTTGAGCTTGTTTATCTTTTCTTTGCTTTATCCATGTATAAGCCTTAACTTTATATATGTTTTCCTTTTCCCTTGGCCAAGGATTAGTAGAGCATATACTAGTGATATTTCATGGAATTATGGTTGGAAATTATGTGAAAAGAAAGAAGAAGTGATGTTTGATGAAAAGATGGGCAAAGTTGCCAAAGGTAAAAAAAAAAAAAACAGAAAAAAGAAAAAGAAAAAGAAAAAAGTGTTCCTTTATGTTCTTAAGATTTTATATTGAAAAAGCTTGAAATCAAAAGAAGTTAAGCATTGGTGATTAAAGATGGAAAATTTATGTGCTTCGATGGAATATCTTGTTTGAAATATCATTTTTCAGAATGCTCTACTTTCTTTGGTTTGAACCTTTTTCTTTTACCTCACCTTTACCTTAGCCCCATTACAACCAGAAAATAAGACCTTTTGATTCATGCATTGTTTGTAATATGTTATTAATGGAGATGAGATTGAAGAGCAAGCTTATAGTAGAACATATTCATTGATTGAATTTGAGAGATTTAAACACATAAGCCCTAAACACGTGAGTGTTGGAGTGTATATCAATGAGAGGACCTATCACTTTGGCATGGCATAGATTTCATTTAAATCCCGACGATTAATTAAGTTTTGAAGTTTGCATGTAAATAAATTCATGAAAATTTATACTCTTTATCCTTCTTAATTGTGTTCTTGTTTATAATGCATATATTCTTGGATATTGATGGGAGATTAGAAGATTAGTCATAGTGATTTCATTTAA
Source organism: Populus nigra (assembly GCF_951802175.1). Classification (NCBI taxonomy): domain Eukaryota; kingdom Viridiplantae; phylum Streptophyta; class Magnoliopsida; order Malpighiales; family Salicaceae; genus Populus; species Populus nigra. The sequence continues at coordinate 9,382,412 of NC_084866.1, read as the reverse complement.
TTTAACTTCAATTTGGTTTTACCTATCCTTTCTCGAGGACGAGCAAGAGGTAAGTGTGGGGGTATTTGATGCAACCATATTATTCAATAGTTTCACCCACATTTAACTAGTGTTTTGCCTATGTTTTATATATAAAATGCCTTGATATTCTTTGTTTTATGTTTTGAAGGTACTTTTGGATGAAAGATGCAAAAAGGAGTAAATTGGAGATAATTGGCAGATTTGACCTTCAGTCGATGTTTTGTGCAGAGCGTGAGCTCTAGAGGTTGAAATGAAGTGATTCCAGTGGAATTAAAAAGGTAACATCCATACCTTTCTGGACATCTAAGGCAAGAAAATAAAATAAGGAAGAGCATGGAAATCGCAGCCTTCAAAGTCAAATCTCGCAATCTGCCAGTGTTGACCTTTGGCCATTCCAACTTGAATATCTGGAGCTACAGAAGTCCAATTGATGCAAACTCAATTTTTTTGGATTCATGACTCAAATTTATATAAACGCTCAAAATTTCAGCCAAAAACGATGTCATATGAGGGAGATATGAGTTTTCAAAGATGACATCTGAATTCTGCCAGCAAACAGGTTTCATGAAGAAACGAGTCCAAATGACATTCCGAAGCATTTAAACCGATATCCAAGTTTTTATTTCAGCAATTTAGCTCCTCTAAATCAAAGCTTGAAGATTTCATGCAAGGCTATTTCTCCTTTTTAGGAAAATAGTTATTGAAGTACTTAAATGTAAACAGTCTACTTAATGGAGGACTATTTTGTAAAATAGAGACCTAGGGTTTCCTAGGATATAAAAAGAATGAGAGAAGAGAAGGGGAGCAGCCAGCCAAGGAGAGAAAAACGCCCCCTTCCTCTAAGAAACCCTAAATTATGCATTCTTTCTTCTTTTTGATTAGTTGTTCAACAAACATGCAAGACTAAACACTTTTTCTTGGTTGCAAGGACACGGAAACCTTCGGATTTCAAGAACTGTGAGATTTATTTTACCTTTTCTTTTCAGTTTATATGATGAATATGTTTGTTCTCCTATGCTTATTTTTCCTATGATTGTTTATTTTAATTGCTAGAGCGGACTCTAAGTTATTATTGTAGACAATCTATTGTTAAGTTTGATATCAAAACCGGAGTTGTGGTATATGAACTTGTGAAGCAACTGAGTTTAATAATTGTGGCGGATCTACGTTATTAATCTTAGGGAGAACATTCAATCAAATCAAACATAGACTGCGGACAGTTATGTTTTCTTGATTAATCAACTTATCTAGTTCTTAAGGCTGCCATTTAATTAAATTACTAGTGCGGACACTGTGGTTGTTTGATGGTTAGGGCTAGTTATACGGCGGATCCGTTAACTAACCAATGTTAAGAAGAGATAAATATTCAGAATATAAATTGATGTTTCGTTTCCATGATCAGTTCTGATTTCTGTAGGTGGATGTGTGCTTGTGACCAAGGTTTGTTCTCTTGATAATTTTCTGATTTTATTAAATTTAGTTTGATAGTTTTCTGTTTTCTTTTGCTTTAGCCTAGATAACGTCCAACCCCCCCCCCCAAATTGCATATCATCTAGCATAAAAATCTGACTTGAATCTTCCTCGTGGGATCGACCCCTTGCTTGCTTTATACTATCTTGTGTGTTGTGTTTGAAGCTAGGGTAATTAATTTGTGCGACCGCGACATCGCAACAGCCCTCGACAAAGCACTTCATCTTCTTCACGTTTTAGCCATGTAATCTTAACAGTAGTAGATTCGTACCATCACAACGATCTAGTTGAATTTTGACATCTTTAGCAACCCTGACATTAGAATTCATATTTGTCTCCATCATAATAAACACCTTAAAATTGTTAGGAATATTTAGGATGGAAACAAATATGGAGTTGGCTTAGAGGCATGAAAACACTATCTTTAAGGTATTTATTTGTCCCACACAGAGACAACACCTCTAGGATACAACTAAGTCTTCTAAACCTCTAAAAGAATAAGAAGATAAGACCAAGAAAAGAATATATGTTTTTTTTATTGTGTTTCTTTTCTGTATAGTAACATGCTTTTATAAACTTGAAACATTATGATTGTTCATCAAACAATATAATTGTTGATAAAATAATATGATTATTCATCAAACGGTATGACCATTCATGAAACAGTATCAATGTTCGTATTAAGTTTCCAGTTCCAAATACTATCTTTTGATAATATAAATATCCATATAATAACATTAGAAAGCCAAATATGAGAGTTTGTCCACCATGACTTAATTTAGTACACAATAGAAACTCACACTTAGAAATATTAGGAGGGAGTGTTTCTTTCTAATATGGGATAGACATCTTTTCTTTCTTTATTCATTTACAAACTATACCAACAAGTTATAGATAGAAGAGAAGAAACAAAAGTGAGTAAATGCATATGTCATACATGAAAAACTGACAGAATAGAGCTGTGTTCTTTGGATGCATGTGTTTTTTTACCAAATTTGACTCATTTCTCTAGATTTTGTACTCTTAATTAAATGACAATATTGCCCCTTCAACACAATAATATACCTTGTTGGGCAACCCTACAATTTAATTTTTTTTTTAACATTGGCACTGTGTGAATGAGAGATTTTCACTTATTTCAATGCCAAAATGTTCAATATTTGATCATGAAAAGAGAGGTTTTAGGGTTTAATGTAAGTTCTTCTGTTTCTCTATTTATTTTTAATGCCTTATGTTTCCCATTTAGGGTTTAATGTAAGTTTATCAAGGGTACTGATTGAGCATTATTATTTAGAAGTGGCAAATACTATTATTGTCTTATAAACTATGAGGAAGACTTCTTTTTTTCATAATAATTGTCAAACCCATTCAAGGTTTCAAGTCACTTGATTATTGGTCGACTTCAAAGGTAAAGTTACATTTAAGAGAATTGTTTTTCAAGAAATGTATGATAATCCTTGATATTTACAGGATTGTAAAATATGCCTCCTTTTTTCATACATTTCCCCCCGTTTTTTCATACTCCACGAGACATTGTTTTTCCAAAATAATTGTGCATGAATTTATCACTTAAATTCAAGTTTTAGAATCCAATTTTGATATTATAATTTTGTTTCAATTCAATATTACATAGTAAAGTAATACTATTTGTGTAATAATATCTATTAAAATAGTTTTCTCTCTCTCTATTTAAATGCAAATCCTAATCCTTGACATCATTGACATGAGAAATGAGAATATTGTATATATAACAATATGTCTGCGTTGGCCTAAAAAAAAACATTTCAACACCGAAGGTGCAAGTTTGTTGTTACAAGATTTCATGTGTTAAGGCAGTATATAGTTTAATAATATTTTTGAAATTTTTTTCTTATCTTTAAATTATTATTTTTTTATATACTAATATTAAAAATAAATTTTAAATAATAATAAAATGTTATTTTAACATATTTCTAAATAAAAAATACTTTAAAAAACAACTTATTCTATACTTTCAAATAAACATTAAATGTTCTCTCACTTTTTTATAACACCCTTTTTTCTCAAATACAATGGCAAAAAAATACAATAACCAAAAAAAAAAAAAACAAAACAAGACCAGCCAAGCATGCGGGGAGGCCACAGTCACCATCTTCCACCGGCAGATAGTTTTCTGACTTCCACCGGCAACTGTACATGTAGCTCTTCTCAAGAGAATTTGCTGCCCAAAAAGGAGTACCATTTATATAAGATCCAGCACAACAACAAAAGGGATTTATTCCCTCCTCTCTCCTCTAAATCTAACATAGAGAGAGAATGATGGAGGAAGAAATATTCACAGGTCATATTGAATAATGGAACAATTAATATTTGTGCTTTCATTATTCAATATCACCTTAAAAATCTTCATCTAATGTCTATGCAAACTTTTTCAAAAAGAAATTTATTATATTTTCTCTAATTATATCCCAACATTAGAAATGACAAAAACATTTCCATCATTATATCACATTCATTATTTCCTCATTAATATTCAGTTCTTTTACCTTCTTTGGAGTCATCAAGTGATCTTTTATAGATAGAATTGAATCACAATTAATATCATCATTCAACTTGGTTAAATACATCGAATATGCATAATCAAACACAAAATCAAAAACTTTCATGCACAAATTTATATTATTTGTACCTTTTATAACTCATCCTCTAGACCCTATAATAAGTTATTGATTCCAACCTTATTATACTGAAAAAATTAGTTTTCATTAGCTTTATACTCTTGAGATCATCACACAACGGTACACAACGGTGTGGATCCCAATAATTTAAATGTTCATAATTTATAAGGTGTTTTCTCTATTTTTTATGAGATACTTTGTTATGTATATAATTAACAATCATAATTGATTCTTCTTACAAGTTTTGTTATGCTCCTGAACTTATCAACGTAACATTCATTGTTTCTTTTAATATTTGATTATTTTGTTTTACAATGCCATTTTATTTAAGTGATAAAGAGTGTAGTTTAATGAATAATATCATTTTTGAAACAAAACCGATCAAAAGATGTTTTGTATTCTCCATTTCTATCATTTCCTATATCTTTTAGCATTCTTGTAATGTTTAATATTTCAAGAGCTTTATCTTTATTTTTAAATAAAAAATATACAACAATTCCTTGCATGATTCGTGTATATAAAGTAATCTAATTTTTTTTTCTCATCTTTAGCTACATAAATTTTAAATTATCAATATATAAGTGAATTAAAACAAATAGGTATAACAGTCTCATGTTCAATCATATATATAAAAGTAATGTAATATTTGTTCTTGTCTTTAGTTGCATGAATTTTATATCACCAATATCTGAGTAAATTTATATCCATTTATGGCTTGATCTAATATTTTTTTTAACTCAAATATTTCTCATTCTCATATATTTCTCATGTTCATTTATATAGCACATTATAATATATTTTTTTAACTCAAATATTTCTCAAGTCCATTTATGATAAATTATAATATTTTTTCAACTCAAATACTTCTCTTGCCCTTTTATGGCACATTATAATAGTTTTTCAACTTAAATATTTTTCATGCCCATTTATATCACATTCCAGCATTTTTCACATTCAGTATTTTTCTAACTCATATATTTCTCATGCCCATTTATAACAAATTATAATAATTTTTCAATTTGAATATTTTTCATGTCTATTTATAGATATTTTTCTCAACTTCAAATATTTCTCACACTGGCACATTATAATAGTTTTTCAATTTAAATATTTTTGATACGTATTTATAATGATTCCAATATTTTTCTAACTCAAATATTTATACATTTATAATCATAATATTAGATTTCTTAAAATGTTTCAAGTTTTATAATGTTGGACAAAATATATAAGAATAAACAACATGTTTTTACTAGGCAGTAATCATATTTATTAGAATATCATATAAAGTTTTTTTTTTTTAATGTAGGATAGCGTAGGAAAAAGTAACTTTTCGACTAAAAAAAATTGTATGCATTCTGACTTTTTATTGGAGGAATGAACTTTTAATAAATGAAAAGTAGAACAGGGCAAATCAAAGCCCTTCCGTGATTTCCGGAATATCAATCTGTTATCGTGCGATAGTCCACCATCAATTTAATTTAATGAATTTAGAATTGTCGGTACTTTTTTTTTAATAGTAACTTTTATTTTAAATTAGATTTTTTTATTTTTAACATTAATATATTAAAACTATTAAAATCATTAATTTAATAAAATATATTTTTAAAACAAATCTAAAAACAAAAACTACCGTTCTCCCCGTAATCAATCTAGCTAAGCGGTGATAGTCAAGAGATCACTGCTGCCGAGTGATTGAAGTGACCACAAAGAAAAGTAGTTTTGATATCTCCATCACTGCCACCAAGTGTCATGATTTTACCGGTCTGTTGAGGTTCAAATAGAAATTGCATTAATAATACTCCTTTTCCCCCCCCTTTTAATTAAAAGAAATAACACTTGGAATGCCCTTATTAGCACAAGTGGGAGAGAAAAAGGCTTCAAGAAGTGGAAAGAAAGGTATTTATCTTGGTAATTCTTAACAATGGTGGCGATAGCTAGCGACGGAGAGAAGAGACAGCCCCAGTTCAACCACCGCACCCGCTCCTTTCTTTCTCCTAAAGAGGCCAGACACCAACTCCACCATCCTCTAAAGTATAAGTAAGGAAACTATCTCGTCATAATTAAGGAACAGTCACAGGCTTTGCCATACATTTCTTTGGCATATCTTCTAATTAATGTGTGGAAGAGTGGGGACTCAGTGGTAGCAAATAGCAAGACATAAAGAGAAGAATCGGAGCGTGTGAAGACAAAAGAAATACAAGGTGGAACCCAAAGAAAGATCTAGCTGGGAATTTGCTTCTATCTTTAAGCATTTTAAACGAACTCCAGTGGCTCCTCTGCCTCTCCTACCTTTATAAAAAAACAAACTTCCCTGAGATATATCATCGCCTGCAGAAGAAGCCAAAAGAACAGATAGAGAGATCTCTGTGTCCTTTCCTGTAGGTTTAAAAAGAACGAAATCACCTTACCAACTTCCTACCAGCCCACCAAGAACCACCGAATAACACCATCAATGTTGCTTGGAAATTCCTTATGCACCACCAAAAAGTTCTTCCAAAAAACCGTACAAAGGTTCAAGTCTTTTCTTTCTGGTGATCATTACCAAAAGCTACCAAAAACTCCTGCTCGCAATAATCCTCGCCCTCCTTTCACTGGTGGCAGTGACATGAAGGCCCAAAAAAACTTCATCAACAATAAAGACTCGGACAACTTGTACAACGACTTCACCGGCAGGCGGGACGACACAGATAAAGAGAAACCGAAGAGAGACGAGAAGAAGACAGCATCAGCCCCGTCGTCTTCGTCAGCAAAACAAGAAAGAGATCAGGACCTAAACTCAGGTTTCATGAATTTATCAAAGGCAACCGCTGTGAAGAATTATCAGTACTTACAAAGGAGAGATCAGGACTATACAACCGATGATCCTAACAATGAAATCAAGAGTTCTTATGCTAGGAAAAGATCACCACTACTGGATGACAATTCAAGTTCTAAGCACATTACATGTGAGGGAAGGAGTTTCTTGGTGGCACAAAAGTTAAAGGAGCTAGAGATGATGGATGTTAGCAACGTAGAACATGTATTAGATGTCGAAGAAGTTCTTCATTACTATTCACGCCTTACATGTCCAGCCTATCTTGACATTGTTGACAAGTTTTTCATGGATATGTATGCAGAATTCATTGCTCCACCTGCGAATCCACGCAGTGTCAATTCGAGGCCCAGGTTGCGTTCGGTCAGGTGATCGACTCTATATATCCCGGAGAAAAAAGATAATCGAGGCCTGGCAATATTTCATGTTGTCACATTTGTTTTCAGATTTGTTGTATTTACAATTTTTTTTCTTGATAATTGTATTTCTCTACGATCATAAATCTGTGCCCGAGGAGAAGGACACCAATTTTTGTTATATGTACTCAGTTTATCGTTTACCCATTCAACTGACCTACCCTTCCTTGAAAATCATTTCCTTTCAATATTATAACCATGGATATCGTTGCTATTGACCAAACCCCATCACTGTGAGCCTCGGCTGAATTCTTTGTTTGTTTCTTTGGTTTCTTCGATATGATTTCTTATGTCATAGACAATAGTGGGTGAATAATGTGATATCTGCTCTCCTTTGGTGTTATTTGTGGCAGAGGATATTTAGGTTAACAAAAAAGTGTAAATAGAGATAAAGGAGTCTTTATTTTATTCTAAAGGTAACGAGGATATCCAAGACTGATCTTGCAAAAAATTCATGGTAAAAGTATATTTTAAAACTTGTGCTTTAATGCCATATGCGTTTATTATTTCGTCAAAAACTAGCCCAATTCTAGAAATTAAGTGATTTTTCAAATTCCAGACTAAGAAAAAGCTTAATTCCTCTTCTTTTTTTTTAATCAATTACCAATATTGGTCTCGGAAACATGGTGGGCAATTAAATTCGGCAAAAATATCATTTGAATTCATTAAAAAAAAATAAGCATGAAGAACTTTTTTCTGGGGTTGATGTAACCCAGCCCAAATTTCCTTACTTGGAAAGAGGGGAAAAAGAAGGCAAGTTTTCACCATCTAAGGAAAAAAAAAAATTATTATGATCATATTGTAGTTAGGTTATTTTTTCTTTGAATGATTTGGCATTTAATGAAATACAATGTTTAGCACTTAAAAACAATCTTTTTAAGTTGGTATATTTTAAAATTATGTGTTCTTTTTTTTTTAGATTTAATAACAAGATTATTAATCTCATTAAAACTTGGCCTAAATCAAAAGACATATTAGACCGACATGCTTAAATTTTAAAAGTATGGTCTTGGTTTTTTCAAATTAAAAAAAATTATTTTGTTTTTTACTTTTAATACTTAAAGTAAATAGACTTACAACATGTCATTATTATGTTAAATGTTGAAAAGTAAGATGTTTCTCAAAAAAATATTTTTAAAAAAATTAATTCAATATTTAATAATATCAAAGTTGAAAATATTAAGATACCATGGGTTAGATGAATCTTATTGAGACTCTTTCCATAGACTTTTTCTAAAATTTAAGTTAGGTTTATTTGAGTTAGGTTTAATAAGCCTAACATGTGCCCACTGTTATATTTATAAATTTGAGTTAGGTTTAATATATAGGCCTAGCATATGCCCACTATTACATTTATAGATTTGAGTTAGGTTTAATATTTAAGCCTAGTATATGCCCACTATTATATTTATAGATATGACTTAAGTTATGATTTGGGATTACCAATTTAAAATTGTCAATTTACTAAGTAATTGAGATTGAAAAAACCAACTGAACTCTTAAATAAACGAGGCTATGTGCGATCATTTTTCAAGAACAATAGTTAAAGGAGCTAATCCTACAACTTGGATATAAAACCTACATGTTGATACTCATGATTTTGATAGCCATCTTGTTTTTTAGCTGAAGCTGCTCTTCGCAGTTGTGTTGATGGTTGAGAGGCCTGAAGAAAAATGTTGTTCTACCTTACTTCACCTATCTAGTGCTTCTGGCTTCCATTCCTTGTGGTTACCACTGCAAGAGCATATTCCTAGTTGGATTACCTAATTCTGGATCTTAATAGGACCTAGCTAGGGGAAGAAGGCACGTAAAAGTTGGATAGTTGGCATGTATAAGTCTGTTATATAGGCTAAATCTTTTCAGTGTTTACTCGGCTCTAGAAGAATTCCTTCCCCTAAGCATTTCTCAGTCACCAAAGCAAATTGTATAGAGTTAGTCAGGGCTTTTTCCTCGAGTCCTATCGTGATCGTGCACTTGACAAAAGAACTTTAATTGCCTTTGGGTTTCAAACTCCATATGGGGAAGGAAGTTTTTGTTTGCAAGGTCTCAATCATTTATACGGACCCATTTCTCATTCCTCTGACTCTAGTCCTTAGTATAACTACGACTAGTTAGGAATAATGTAAGAGAAGAAAGGTAATGAAAGTGTTGGGGCTCCAAACAATGAGCGTTTGGAGTCTCGTAAGGAAGAACTTGTTGATACATTTATACAAAACTTTCACCTTGAGAACATGTAAAATGGAGTCGTGAGCGGTGTAAACACTTACTCAAAATCTCATTTATCGTATTTCATTGTATTTTCCATAAATTTGACTGAATAACTCACCATAATTTATCTAATTCATGCATAATATCATGAAAAATCGATACAAATTTTTTTACTACTACTCCTGGTGTAATGGCAGAATATTAATAATGTGAGATAAATAATTTTTTTACACATGGATACAAATGGATGCAAATTTTTTACTACAAGTTTTTATGTGAGATAAATAATTTTTTTATTTTTTTTCCTGTTAGAGATTGTCATTTCACATTATATCATATTTTTTAATGTTTTAGTATTTCTTATTATAACTTTTATGCATATTTAACATTAATAACATTTCCTCATTTTTTTTATATATATTTTTTTACAGTTAAGGATTTGTTAAAAACAATTGTGAGTGATTTAATTATCTTATGAACGATTTTATTTTTCTAATTTCTTTTTAGAATTTCATTTAATTTTTTGTTCCTTTAAATGACATCTTGGTTCCGTTAGTGCGAACAAAATATGTTTTGGGTTGGCCAAATCAACCATTTGAGAGAGAAGAGTTGTTTTCGTTTGTCCTAATGGGCCAGGTGAGGTTTCAACCTAGGTCCATTAAGGATTGGTGCCTTTAAACTCTTTACTGGGTTGGGCCTTAAACCCAATGGAGCCTAAATCATTAATTAAGTCCATATTTAATTAAAAAGGCATATACTGATTTAATTAGGTTGTGTTTTATATGAGGAGAAAAATTTTAGAGAAATGGTGAGGTAAGATTTAAGGTGTTAAAGGACTAAAGTTTCAAGGATATTTGGTAAAATTTGAAAAAATTATAGATAAGAGTATGTCCCAATATATAAATAAAATTGAAAAAAGAAAAATAAATAATATATGCTTGCGGTCAAGAATAAAAATGAAAGTAAATAAACAATAATCTAGTATTAATTTCAAAAAATGGAGGGAGATGCACAGAAATTAAAAAAACAAATCCACTTCTATAAATTATTTACTCCGGAGAGGGACCAAATTGTCATTAGCTAATTATAGTTGAAAAATGATTTATATAAAAACCACAATTAACATCAATGCATGGTTGAAATTTCTCCATCCTAAGAGACAATGACCTCCGGATTGTTATGGACAGGTGTCACTTCATAGTTCTCTCGTCGACTCAGCCCACTTCTGTCCCTTAAAATTAGACTTATCAATTAATAAAACAATATATTCCAGTAAAAAAAGGAGAGGAGAGGAAATATTGAAATTGGGAGAAGAAAGGAAAGGAATTAAGAATTTTGATGGAGGGAGGGAGGGAGGGAGTATATTCCCTATTCTGAACAGCTGCTGCATTGACATGTGTGCACAGTAGCGATGGGCTCAACGTCGTTCCTCGTATGATTGGGTGCACCAGAGGAGCACCACATTGGAGCTCAGTGGGAATGAGGTCTAGCCTCCCTCGTGATCGTGAGAACTGAAATACACTTTTTCTATGAATAAAATAAAACGAGTGATTCATTGGGATGCTAACACGTGCCCCTCTCAACTCTTACACTTTCCACGTGGGTTCAGAAGACGAGGACGGGTCCCCACTCAAAAGTGAAAAGACAAAAGGTGGAGGGAGCGAGATGCTCCTTTACGTTGCCCCACAGATGAGGGATGGTGGGGCCACACCTCTCCTTTCTATTATTGTCATGTCATGATGGATTCCACTCCCTTTGGAGTTGCTCTCTCTTGCGCCACGCGTCTTGTGTAAACTTCCAAAAATGGGATTCGGTCACTTGGGCCCCGCAGGATCAGCCCTTCCTGTTACTCACTCGTCATCAATAATGACCCGTAGATTTCCTAAAAGAGTGACAACTTTCTATTGGATCAGTGTTATTGCTAATCTAGTTTTGACTCAGCTTTTTTTTTAATTAAATTGGAGTAGTAGTAATTTTTTAATATATTTTTTATTTAAAAATATATTAAAATATTATTTTTTTATTTTTAAAATTTTATTTTTTTATAATAATATATTAAAACAATTTAAAAATATTAAAAAATATTAATTTGAAATATTTTTCGGCCGCAAAAACAAATTGGAGCTAACTAATTGTCCCTATCAATAATTGATTGAAAAATTTCAAAATAAATTATATTTTTTAAATTATTATTTGTTGAATGCGTAGAAAATTGATCTAAAACAACTTAAATACTCGTAAAGCAAATCTTCTAGAAGAGTTGGGATCCTTTCATGTCTAAATCATTTTAGATAAAAGATTAAAATAAAAAAAATCAATTGTGAGGTTGTGTATAATTATTGTGTTTAATCACAGGGAATGTGTAGGATTTAGTAAGAGAAAGAAGATCATTTTACCTTAGGATTTAAGAGTGTTTATAAAAACATTGAATTAATGTGAGTGAGTTTATGCAGAAGATATGATATTTAATATGCTTGTCACCTATAGTTTTGAACTACTTGAAAACATAAGCCTAGAGTAACAACAAATCATTGTAAAAAATGTATATGTTCTTAGTCTTGCAGGTCAAATATTATTGATGACAATCATTAGACTAATTGATGCAATAACATGTGGCTAAGAGATGTTCTTTTATTTAGTGCATCTTTTAAATTGTGATATATAATGTTTTTTAAAAGTATTTTTCACTTGAAAATACATCGAAATAATTTTTTTTAATTTTTTAAGATTAATATATCAAAATCATCTAAAAACATTTAAAAAAACAATAATGTGATACTTTTTCAAGACAAACATACTTTTAAAAAATATATAAAAATAGAAACTATTACACTCTTAAATAAGACCTTAAAGCAAGTAATGTTCATAGATTTGATTAAGGTTGTCCCCGTCTAACAAAGATATGATAACGTGCATGAGGTTCCATCTATACTCACAAATTAGGTGTTCTCTTCAAGCGGTCCTGTATATCTTGAGTATGGACATTCTCATTCATAGATATGGTCTATATGGTAGGCCTTAGGCTCTGAAGTTACGTAATGGAGCTAATAATTCATCTTAAGCATATGTTAGGCAAAAACTCACCTCATTCAATAATCATATTTCCACCTCTCCAATACCAATAGGAGCTTTTTCTTTTTTTAATGGTGATTAAGTAGTTGCATATACATTTTTCTCTCGATTTCATGATTTTAAATCTTACAACTATCAATTAAAGAGATTTATTTCATGTACATGTATTGTATCAAAATAAGATAAAATCCTTAAAATTGCCTCAAAATAGATTAATTTTGATCTTAAAATTATTAGTTTGAGGGATTTATTTTCCTAAAATTACCCTAAAGAGTTGTCTTTATTCTTTAAGAATATTTTTAAAGAGTTTGAATACTGTCATAGATATCTCATTGAGCTATATATAAAAAAGGTTTTAAATAAATAAATAAAAATTATACATCTAGTTTTATAGTAATTATAAATTCCAGCTGGTCTTTTAGAGATTATAGGTAATGGTTTGGTTGTGATGCTAAAGAGAAGATGAAAATTACTTTTAAACATTGTATCTAAGATAAATTGCTTCATATTTATAGTTTATGATAAAAGATACTATTATGTTTCCATGCTAAATATTTGTCTAAACTAATATATATGTTTTTTGTTTTTACATCTAAACAAATAATTATTATGACCTAAAGCAATGATATAAGAACTTGACCTAACAATAAGATCTAGTCCTCACTTTTAGAATATAGGTGTTGGATTCAAAAGGATGATAAATGATAAATTATATCTAAATATTACTTTTATTTTCCTTGATTATGCCTAAAATAGACTTGAAGTACTCCACTAACTCAATGGGTTTTTATGGAGTTACATTCACACAATCCAAGTCGGTTCACAATGGTAAGGTGGGATGTATAGGATGACATGTGACAAAAATAACCAAGTAATATTTTTAAAAAAGTGTATGTATTATTTTATGAAAATAACAAAGTTTTAATTTCTAGATAACAAAACTATGTAAAAGGATAAAAAAACAAAATAAGATTTGTTTATTTTTCAAAAAAAGCACCACAACTTTTTAAAGGTTTTATTGTATTCGGGTCAAATTTTTTTTTTTAAACTCTTATTTATATTTTTTAAAAACAACAATTCATTGCTTTAACTATGAAACTCAACTTCTCTTTGACATAATCATTTTAAGGATTTTACTAATAGATGATGATGATCATCACACAAAGATAAAAAAAAAATATTATATAATCACACTATTTTAAAAATTAAAGCATTCTCACGTATAAATCAACCAAATACTATAAATTAGAGTTTTTCAATCCGGTCTGGTGATCAACCCGGCCCAAGGCCTGGGTTTCGGATTTTAACCGGTTCGTCAAGGTCAATTTCATTTTAAAAAAATCAAAATAATGTCATTTTAGTAAAAAAAAAAAAAACAAAAATCAACGGGTTGCAACCGGGTTTTGACCTGGTCACTCCGGGTTTTGACTTTCTCTATTTTTTTTTAAACCCGACTCGACTCTAGCCCCGGGTCGGTTGAGTTACTCCGGGTTTTGACTTCCTCTGTTTTTTTTAATCCGGCCTAGCTCCAGTTCCGGGTCAACCAGCCAGGCCGGTGTGGACCTGGATTTCAAAACTATGCTATAAACAAATCAATATGGGAAAATATAATACAACATAAATCAAATACATATGGAAATTAATCAAACAAATGAATCAATGCATGGGGATTCGAATTTGACCTCTCAAAAGGAGAATCTTCTCGTTTTCTTCTTCTTCTTGTTTTTTTCTCTCTTCCCTATAGTGCTTTTTTAGTCTTTTTATTTTTTGGGTAGTCTTTTTTGTGTGCCCATTTGTATGTCTATTTATATGGTTTTGGGCTCCTCTCCAAACAGGAAAACCTATAATTAAAAAATAATATTAAATCTTTGTATTATTTTTTCTTGAATCAGGATCTCTCTACGATTTTTAAATTTTGCTTAATTCTCTTATTTTTTTGTTTTATTTTTTTTGTCTTCTATTATAATTTTTAGTCCCTGGTTATTTTATTATTTCTTGTCTTTAATTTCATTCCTTAAATTTCATTTATTTTTATTAATTTTTTATTTTGAAATAAAATAAATGAAAGTGCATAAAATTACAAATAATGGAAATTGACTAAATCTTATTAAAATATATTTTGAAAAACTTTACATTTTTTGAAAACACACGAAAAAGATTGGGATAAAAAATGGGTTATGAAAAATGAATAAGATAACTCTTTTTTTTTTGGGGGTTAACGATGATTAATTTATTTAAATCTCATAAAAAAAACAACTTAGTCTCAATAACAGCCCTGAAGAACACCTGTAGGATAAAACGATAAATATTACAACCCATCAAGTGGCACGAGATAGGCACGTGAGGAGAGTGTTTTGAAGTGGGTGAGGAAGCAGATGGACAGGCAGCAAAGGCAGACAAGGAAACAAAACGTGCCACCTCAAGAAGGGCAAGAGTACAGAAAACTGAAGGGCCTACCATATTAACGAGAGTGGTTCGCAACCGTGTGACGGTCCCTGCTAGCCAGCTCCAAAGAGCCACGAGTCAAATTAAAATGGGACTCTCTCAATCTGACTTTCGTTGCCAATAGCACGAGGGCTCGGCACAGTACTTTCTTAATGGTTAAGGCTGCTTTGACCCCTCCCAACTTCCACTTGGCATGATGTGATCGGTTTATAACAATATTTTAAGACCGACCTTTAACCGCCTGGAGCCCTGGACACGTCCCTGTATTGTGTCCTCTTTTCTTCCGTTCTTGTATCATCTTGGACATCATGTTTAACTGCACCACTCACTTCCATCAGAGGTAGTTGTTTTTTTCCCTTTTTTCAGGTCGCCCATTAGATATTAAAAACCAGACTAGGGGTATAGTTGTTTTTTTCCCTTTTTTTTAAGCATTAGCATGATAAAATAACATAATTATCCCTATAATAAAAAAAATTTAAAACCTACAGGAGAAAGGGTAAATAAGCTTTTTTGTTTGTTAATGTACAGTGAATTGACAAGAATGCTCTTAGAGTAAAAAATATATATTTAACCATAAGGTAAGGGACCATAAGGTATTTTTATTAAATAAATATTATTTAATTTTAAAAACTCATGAGAAACGCACTTGCACTTTGGGCTGTGCATGTAGGGTCTCTTGATGATAAAAAATGCTCTTTTATCATGTTGTTGGACACGTCGTCATGTCATCTTTCTCCTAGTGTGATATGTGTTAATAGTAGTTAGGTGATTTTTCTTCAACTGACCTTTTTTTACCTTTTTGTTCTCTCTCCTACTAAAAATGCATATTGGTCTTTTTTACTCTTAGTATTTCAATTTCAATCTTTATTCTTTTTATTTTAGTTTTTTTTCTTAGCCTTTTTGTTTAAGTTTAATTTATTTTTAATTTAATCCTCAATTCTAATTTGCCATACATAATGTTTTCAACTTGATCCTTCTTCTTTTAATTTCTAATTTTCCTGTGGCCTTTTTACCAAGGTTTGGTGGTTTTTAATTTTATCTTTGTATTTTATCCTTCAATTCAAGTTTATGATGTTATGTTTTTTTAATTCGGTCCTTATTCTTTTGATTTTTTTGTTCTATTCTTAATTTTTTTTTGTTTTCAATTTAACCCTTTAATTAAAGAATTGCTATTTCACTCTAATTTATTTTTTATTTTGATTTTTGCCCTTATTCTTTTAACTGATATTTTTTTTTCGATCCTTTCATGTAATTGATTTTTTCTCTAATTACATCATTTTACATTTGATTTGTTGAGAATTGAATTAATTAGTTTTTTCATACATAATACTTCCGATCTAATGAAACATGTCACAAGTTTTAAAAGTTATTTATTGTATAGTTTTCAAACCTAACCCAAGTCAAGTCACTGGTAACGAGTTTTGATTGGGTTTTCTAGGGGTAATTGAGTTGCAAGTCAACTTGGTTTTTTGACCGGGTCATTTCTCCTTCTATTATTATTGAAACCCAAAATAATAATCTGTGAGGTTATTCTAATCTTATTATCTAGACCATGGATTTTACGGGTTAACCTAAGTTGGCTCACTTCTTATTACTCAGTTTTCTTATTTATCACGCAACCTTGGTTTTACTTGAGCCAGTTTTTTGTCTCTGTTTTTATGCAATTATATTCAAAGGTGTTTCCCCCAAATTATCAAGGTTATTTTTTTTAATTTTATCTGGTTATTATTGTTACCATTTTTTTTATCTTTTCATTCAAATAAACCGACTTATTCAATCAGGTCATGGCTATAACTCAAGTCATTTCATTTGCTTATTTCTTTTAAAACCATAGGTGGCACCTAAACACGCTTTTTACGCAAAAAAAAAAAAGGTCTCGTGATGAAGTGCGGGCCAATAGCTAGTGTTGTCTGAAGAAAAAGCATGTTTATTTAACTATCTAACTAATCCTTCAAATTTGTATTATGTTCTAATTGAAAGAAAAAGTTTTGTTAAAATTCCTTTTTCCTTAGTAAAAAAATTTTTATATTAATTATTGAAATTTGTATTACCAAAATACTCAAATACAATATATATTTGTATGTGCAATTCTGCGAATCAAATTAAGAAATTACTTTTAGTTGCTCATCTATGTTTGATCCAAAGTTAGAATACCCCAAACCCAGCTCTTAAGCAAGAAAAAAACTGATGGTTTCATAATGTGAGTAAAACTATTTATAAGTGAAATTGTAAATCAAAATTGAAAAGCTGAGTAAAAACAAGGAAAAATATTCATATTGGTTAAAGTCACTTACACCTTGTTTATGTGCTGAATTTTTTTTTCTTTAGAAAAGTAGTTTAAAGCCCCGCTTGTTTGTTGAAAAATAGTTTTTTTTTTAAAGTAAATTTTAGAAAAGTAAATTATTTTTCAATATTTAATAGTGTAATGGAAAATAAGTTGGAAAACACTTTCCAGTGTTTGGTTATGTCATGGAAAATGAACTGAAAAATAACTTATTAATGTCTTATTTTTTTCAAGTTTATTAAAATAATGAGGAACAAATCTTCCAAATTAAAAAGTTGAATGAGAATGAAATTGAAAAAAAATATAATTTCATAAATTATCTCAAATAAAATAAATAATAATCAAAATAATAAAGATCAAATCTAAAAAATAAAAAAATTGAAAGATGAAGAAATTAAAATAATAATAATTACTATTTCATAAATTATTTCAAATAAAATAAGTAACAATCAGAAGAACGAGGACTAAATTTGATAGATAAAAAATTTCAATTAAAAAATGATAAGGCAAAAGTAAATAACAATTATAAAAATAAGGACCAAAG
Organism: Populus nigra; assembly: GCF_951802175.1. Lineage (NCBI taxonomy): Eukaryota > Viridiplantae > Streptophyta > Magnoliopsida > Malpighiales > Salicaceae > Populus > Populus nigra. Next base: position 9,364,480 of record NC_084866.1, on the reverse strand, counting down.
TTGCTATAAAAATTAAATTCTAAGGGATGAAATTGAATCAAAACAAAATATATATATCAATCAAAAGTTTGAGAACCAAATTTGATACAATCAACAAATAATATGATATTTTTAATTTTTTCACAACTTCCAGAAAGTGTTTTCCGCCTAAAATAAAAGGAAAACACTTTTTTGAAAACCAAGCTAAATTTGTCTTTAACTAAAAAGTTTCCCGTTGACCAGAAAGTGTTTTCTGTTGACCGGAAAATGTTTTCCGTTGACCAACTTTTCTAATGGCAAACAAACATAGGAAAGTTTGGAAAGTAATTTCCCGAAAATCACTTTCCGGGAAACAAACATTCCCTAAATGGGAAGTAAATTTTTTAAAAGTATTTTTTATGTTAATTTGTCATTATCGTGAAAAATGATTTTCGAGAAAATACTCTTCAATGTTTAATGAAAAATTAATTGGAAATTATTTTTTGATTTTTGGACACATCAAAGAAAATAAGTTGAAAAATATTATATTTTGAGTTATTAAATTGTTTTTTAATAGTAGAAGTTTTATTTTTTTCAAACATTATTTGGTGTTTAAAGAACATTGACAATAAATTTTTTTTTCTATGGTATCCTCATTTTATAACACAATTTATATGATTTAAAATGTATTGTTATTGTATAATAAAACATGTTTTGTATTTGAATGTATTTTGTAGCAATATTATCTAAATTGAAATATTATATGCACTAATATATCAAATTAATATGCTTTTATATTGCATATTAATAGATCCTAATATATTATTTCCTATATAAATATATTAGTAATTTATTATTTTATAATAATAATATATTTTAAAATATATTATTAATATATTATTGTTTATATATAAATAATAAAGTATTGCACCGTTTTATTTTTTGGGTCCTTTATGGAAAATGTTTTCTGCTCTTTTAAATAAAAAAGAAATACTTTTTTCCTTCTAAAATTTATGTTTTTCTTTAATAAAAAAGTGAGTTTTATTGATTAATTTCCTACAATATAGTCAAACAAAAAAGAATCAAGGAAATACTTTTCAAAAAAACACTTTTAAGGAAACATACAAGATACTATCTTCTTGTTGTCCAGGCTTTATGTATATAGATAACTTTTCTTTCCATTAAAGAGATCGATTTTCTTACGGTTATTTTTTATTATTAGAATATTTTTTAAAAAAATATTTGCAAAATAATATAGATGAAAAAAATAATGAAATAATATAGTTTATATGTCATTATTTGGAAAACACTATATTTATAGCTTAGTGATATCTAATAAAAATATTAAATGAGCAGGGAAGAGACGAGAGAAAAAAAAGATTAAAAAAAAAATCTTTAAAATATACTATTATGATATCACTAGTATCATAAAAAAATATCAATAAAATGAATCTAACAACACAAAAAAGGCTATCCACAATGACTCAAGTGGACCACATTTATTGTGTGATAGATGATTCATTTGTTTTTAGCGATAAGTGTGACATATTGGATTACAGCTAATGACTCTAGTGGGCCATGTTTGCTGTCTATATATAACAAATAATTCATTTATATTTAGAGATAAGTGTGACATACTAAATTACGGTTTATGACTTTTATTTGTGTTATTTGATTTGCCTTATAGATATCTTTTCTATGATACATCTTAATTAAAATTTCAATTATAAACTATGTTATTTTAATTATTTTTAAACGGTGTTATTCGATCAATATTCTTAATTTACTTTTCTATTTTTTTGAAAAAAAACCTTTTTCTTACTAGCATTTCATATATGTTTATTCTTTGAGTGAATAACTAACAAACCTTCTCAATATTTTAATGTATAGATTTGTATCTCACAAAAGTTTTACTAATATTCTTCCTTGAGTAATTATATACCAAAACAAATAATTTTATGTCCTGATTTAGATTAGCAATGGATAATAACAAAATTAAATAACTGTCTTTTTCATCCAACAAAAATAAAAAAAGAAGGAAAGCAGCAATATACCCAAAACGCAAAATTAATATAAAAGATAGAATCCAACATAAATCTTGTGAATAGCAGCTAAAAGCCACCTCCCAAAAGTGAAAATGGATAAGACGGTCGTGGCCTATCCTCCACTCCCGCCGCCATTTCTCCAAAATAGTTCATGTGGTCACCCCAATCACCACCATATCCTATCACAGTACTATTCCCTTGCGGCAACACTGCCACCGTTGCCCCAATCCCTGCACCCATTGAGCCTGTTGTAAATGGACTAGGTCCTGCCACGGCAAGACCACAGTTTACTTGATCTAACCATCCTATAGCGTTAATATCTGACTCATCAGGTGAGGGTGAAGATTGACAAAATTTATCTACATTAAAAACAGTTTCTGGTGAAGATATTACCCCTATAGAACCCTCTTCATGAACCACTTCAGACTTTATTATTGTTGAAGTACTTGAAATTGCCATGCCAGAAGGTGATGTCGCCGAAGAAGATATCATCAAACGTTGTTTCTTGTCTTTTATCTGCCTTGTACGTTCCTTTTCAAGAATCATACGAGGAAGGAGATCCGGGTCTTCAACAACTTTATAGATAAAAGCCATCATTTGTTGTGGACGTCTTTCCGTCGCCTCTAAACGCTTGTTCATGCCTTCAAGTTCTTGCTCTAAGGCCTTCTGTTCTTGCTTTAACCTTGCTATCTCCATAATTATATCTTCATCATCTAAGTCTTCACCTTTTATATTTACTTGCATATGTGATGACCCTTTATTATTAGAACTATGCTTCCTGCGAACTATATTCTTCAGCAATTGCTTTTGCCCTCTAAGAAACCATTCGTTTGCAAATTCCCATCTATCTGGATCGACTTTTCTAAAACCCTGGCAATCATGAAACAAAGAAATGTAACATTAATTGATCGATCAATAACAGCACTGCTCTACACATATAAATATATCACACAGCAAGATTTGGTTACGATTACTACTCACATAGGTGTTCAACTGTCGAACAAAGCTAGAGAAGTTGTTGTGTTTGAAGTAAACAGGCAAAATCCTCTGAGAGAAATCTAAAGGGTCGATGACGATGAAACTGTTGTTTGCTCTGCCCCAGGAAATGAGAGAATCCGTTGTTGGATCACTGACCATCTGATAAATCTTCAAAACAAAGGGTGCTACGATGTTATTGCTGTTATTAGCCTCCATCATATAAAATTAACCAAGCACCGTGGATTAAAATTCTCCTTTCCTCTGTAATTCTCTCTTCTTCTCCTTCTTCTTCTTTCTTTCTTTCTTCTCAAAGATTGAGAGGATGAGATGCCAAGATGGCAAGAACTATTGTGATGGAGATGGCATTGGCCTTTTTTCTCCAAGTGGGGAGACACCACCGTTAATATATAAATGGACGCATGTACTGTAACATGAGCTTTGGTGGGAGGGCAGAAATCCTAATGGCTGTGATATTTCTTGGGTCACGAGATGAGACCCACCCTTGCTCCGCTTTTATCATCTTATGCGACACGTCATGGTCCCTTATGGCTAGATATTTTCATTACAGAAGCCTTTCTCCACTCGCCGTACAGGCGCGTGTGCACCTGTTCCCAACTCCCAACTTTTTGTAAGCGATTGGTGGAAGACGACCGCTCGGACGTTTATTAGGTGGTGTTTGGTAGGGAAACGTAACGTTAAGGGCAGATTGTGAAGATCGAAAGAGTAGGAGATGGAAAGCAGATGAGAAGATTGATTTATTTTTGATTTGGCGTGTGTAAAATATGATTTTCTTTTCATCTGTGTTTGATCGTGGAGGAATTACAGAATAAAATGCTAGAAAAAACTGTTTTACCTTTGCAACTTATAGACCTGTCCAAGTTATGTTTAAAATATGTTTTTGTGATATTTTTTCTTCTTCAAGATCATATAAAATTACTTACTGATCTTATTTTTTAGTGAAAAATTATATTTAATTTCTTAAATTTTACATTTCATACCAGTAATTTTTTCCACAATGGTTTTTTTCTTAATTCAACTTATATTTATTTAGATATTTTAGCAATAAATTAATAATATAAAAGTTATGTTAACATATCAACTAGTTTAATATAATTTTAAGTCTACAATTTAACAATTAAAAACATCATATATAAAATATTAAATAAAATGACATGAAGAATTCATAAAAATACACAAAAAAAATATATTATTGTATTTAAAATATAAATAAATAAGTAAAGAATATAATTTAAATGAAGTAAATCATTAAAAAAAATAAAAAGTAATCTAAGCTTGAACCGAGCTTGGGCATGATAAGGGCCTTTCTAGGTGCATGTGCATCGTTGATGTCCATTTTTTTATATAAAAAAACCATATATCAGGAACACGTCACTCACATGGATTATTGGAATCAATGTTGTTAAAAATATATTTTTGACACAGCATGAAAAATGAAAAATAAACTCGGATCGTAAAATTGTAAAATCATAAAGAATTTTAAAATACATTAAAAAAATAAAAATTCATGCTTCAAATAAAAATTCATACATAGTTAAAGCATCTTAAAATACATAGTTTAAATAAAATTCATACATAATTTAAGTAATTTTTCATTAACTAACAATTAACAAACTTAAAACAAACAACACATGCACCAAAACATCATTTCTTTTCCTTTCCATCTTTACATAATTGCATGATAACTCCATGAGCATTAAAGTTAGCTAGAACAAACAAAATTATCAAGCAGATCCATATGCCCATATGCAATCTCACCGCAGATCTTTTTAGCATAAGATATTCAATTGCTTACTTGTTGTGGTACATTATGACCCTTTGGGACTACAAATACTTCATTATCAAGAGGGATGTCAATAGATTGCCATTCTGACCGAATGAAGCGCTCGTTATCCCAGCATTTCCATTCTCAAGAAAGCCTGAGAAGATGACAAACACTAATATAAGTTGAAGAACCTTTGGCATGATTATTGATCAATCAACCAATAACAATTTAATAGCTGCATCCAAGATTATCAAAAACGTGTTTTGGCTGTATCCCATAGTCAATGAAAATAATCAATCACAACGAAAAACCAACAAAAATAGTCTATTATCCATTCTTGATGATTAATTTCAGTAAATGCAAGCTTAATTGGTTGTCTGAACAAGGCTTCCTTGCTAGAGTAGAAAGGCTCCCAGAAAAACTAAAGCAAAAGAAATTGGCAAGTCTCAAAGTGCTTTCTACTTATATCGCTGCAGTAGGTTAGTGAATGTTCTGCTTAACACATCAAGATAAAATACGATCCATCTAAGCAAGTTCAGTGCAGTTGAAAAAGCCAAATAGAGAGAAGCATGATTATATACTTACCGAGTTGGAAGATTTACAAGACCACGAAAATGCTTACCAGCATTAGTGTATCTCCGTTTCTCATCATGAGCTACACCCCTCCCCACACCATAGCCAAATCCATAACCAATCCCACATCCAGCACCCAATCCAATGCCAAACTATAAACCAGGAATACCAAGATCAAACCCAACACCTGAAGAATTGACCATTTAAAACCTCAATAAAACACAATATGATGATAATGATCATCATCATCACATATAAGATAAAAAGCAACACAAGCTGCAGCCATCAAATAGAAATATTAAATGCAGTCAAATAGCACAACTAAGACTCAAAAAAGAAAAAAAGGTCGATTAAGAGTATTGAAGTTTACTAAACCAATTCTTTGTACAATCGATTTCCAACTCTAAAATCAAACAAACACAAGCTGTTTTGAAATCCTTCCAAAAACATCAAAAGAAGAGAACAAAAGCATTACTTTGCAACAAGAAAAATGGCTAACAAGTTTTGTCTATTTCAAACATAACCAGCAAAAACCAAGACATCATAGTTTGCTAGCAACGAAAGAAGGCTAAACACTTTTCTCATTGTAAAACGAGCAAAGAGAAAAACATAATAATCGTACCTTAAAGGGAATAAAGGACTGCAAGGCAAATCATAAATTGCCTTAAGATACAAGAATGTATGTGGCAAGTTGCAGAGGATTACATGGCAATTGATTTCTTAATTTGACTGGTGATTTGGGGAAAGGGATTGGCGATTTGGGGAAAGGGGAAAAAGGAAAGGGGAAGGGTGGAGTGTTGGGTGGGGGAGTGGGGACTCATGGGGAAAGGGGAGTGCAACTGTTTTAATTTTAATGTAAAATCGTGAAATCGGTCTGGTTTAAGCGATTTTACTGAGTCGGACCAATTTTACGCTAGTTTGACTGGGTTAAACTGATTTTACTGGTTTTTGAATTTTTAACCTGATTTAACATGTTTTTGTGTTTTAATGATTTGTTATAGTGGGTGATTATATTAGATTTACTTGAGTTTTATTTCTTGCACACAAAGATGAGTCATTTCGAGCTTTTTTAAAATTTTGCAAAAGAGTTCAAAATGAAAAAAAAGTTTGCTTGATTTCTAAAATTAGAAGTGATCATGAAGAAGATTTTGGAAATCTTGCATTCGAAGATTTTTATGTAGAAAATGATTTTTAGCATGAATTTTATACTCTTAAAACTCCACAACAAAATGGAGTTGTGAGAGAAAAAGATTGTTCACTTTAAAAAATGAAAAGAAATATGCTAAATAAGTATAGTTTGCCTTAATATTTTTTGGTGAAAGCCATAAATACTTCTTGTTATGTTTCAAACTGAGTTTTTCTTAAACTGATTTTACTTAAAACTCCGTATGAGCTTTGGATTGAACATAAACCCAATTCTTCTTGTTTTTATGTATTTGGATCAAAATGCTTTATTTTAAATAACAAAGATATTTTAGGAAAATTGGATGCTAAACCCAATGAAGGTATATTTCTTGGTTATTTTTCCATTAGCAAAGCTTATATAGAGTATATAACTATAGAACCCTAGTCGTTGAGGAGTCTATTCATGTTGTGTTTGATGAACTTAACACACTTGACCTTCAAAAGGCAAAAAAATTGTTGTAGTTGTTGTTTTTGATAAGTTAAACCTAAATGAATCCAACACATTTGATCTTCAAAAGAAAAAAAGGATTAATGTAGATGTTTTTAATAAGCTAAATATAAATAAAGAACAAGAGGACACCACTAGAGAGAGAGAGGCCAAATAAAAGAATCATAAATAATTTCTCAACAAAATGATCAATAACATGAGCAACCTTCACAAAGTCTTCCTAAAGAAATTCAAATATCAAGAGGACTTTCACAAGATGTAATTATCAGTGACCTATCAAGTGGGGTTAGAAAACGATCCTCTATGATTAATCATGTAGGTAATGTTGCTTTCATTTATAAACTTGAACTGAAAAATTATAATGAAGCCTTGCATGATGAACATTGGATACTCTCAAAGCAAGAAGAGTTTGATCAATTTGGAAGAAATCATGTATAAGAATTAGTCCTTAGGCCCAAAGAGTATTCCATTATTGTAATCAAATGGGTCTTCAACAATAGACTTGATGAGTCCAAAGTTGTTCGAAATACAGTTTGCTTGATTTCCTAAAGATACAAGCAAGAAGAAAGAATGGACTATGATGAGACTTATGCTCTCGTAGCTATAATGAAATCTATGTTAAGTTTTCTAAAAGCATATAAACACAATGAAAATGGTAATTTTAAATATTTTATGAGTCCTAAGAATCCCGTTAGACAATTTAGAGTTATTTAGGGTTTATATAAAGATTACTTAAAGATTATATCATTTTTCTAAAGTTTGATTGGTTTTTTTAAGGCTAAGTTGTTACAAACCACTAGTTGTCCAAGTGTTATGCTTTTAATAGTAATTCAAATGAACACTGGTAAGAAATCTTCTAAAATTGTTTTAAGGAGTGAGGGATCACTATGCCTTTAAGTGCTAGCTCTCTATTTTTGTTTTTGGTGTTGTTCTATGTATGTTTTTGTAACTTATGTAGTTTTTCTAGCTACAAAAAAAATATAAGACATATCATTCTATTTATAGAAAAATCCTAATAACCCTATAAATGATAAAATATAAATTTTTTTTGAATAATATCACATATATTATTTAAAGGTAATTTTATTTATTTAATAATGTCTCTATTTGATTTTTTTAGGTCTAGAATCGTAATCCTTGGAATAATTACATTCAAGTTTTAATTTCTAAAACTTATCTTTAATCAAGCTACACTTGATTAATTATTCCAGTTCAATTTATAAGAAATGATTCTTATTGTGCATGACCTATTAGGTTCATAATATATTGGTCAAAATATAAATTATAATCCAAATCAAAATAGGATTAAATAAATTAAAAAATTAAATTTATTATCAATTAATCAATTTATATTTGAAGATTAAGTGCACTATCTATTAATATATTATGATCATTCAAATATTAGAAAGTCATACGTGATTTGACTTAACCTTTTAGTGAGTAGTTTCTCGATGTAATTATTATCTTTTTATCAAGAATATTCTGATTTTAATATTATAGCATAAAATATATTTTCCTTTTCAAATCATATTTGTTCTCAATATTTATAGTCGTTGATTATTTGAATAAGATTTGAAACTCTTTTCAAATCTCATTCCACCTTGCGCAATGATTTCACAAGCAATACTATTTAAGAACATGTGGAATATTTTTTATAATTCATCTAAGGTGATGAATCCTATCTTGATCACTCAAATACTTATAGTTTATATTATACCCAATGTCTGTCCATTTGTTATCATTATTCAAGACAACATGTAGTCAAGATTAAATAATAACATTCCCTATGTAAGATAACTTAGTAATCTCAAGTATAAGGATTATTTACATAACTATCACGCGAGCTTTTCTATATACACAAGTGATCTCTTCATATAAAATTCTTATACGGGTTAGTTTAATGTATATGTCATTTAACAAACACTTACATATTAGTTTTAGGTATTCCTCATATTTTAGCTTATGAGAACAACTATTTTTTTTATATATAAACAAAAGAATATAATATGTATCAGTCTCAACAACTCAAATTAAGGTCCAGTCTTAATAGAACATTCACCAGGAACTTTTAGGAACAATGTTTTAATGCAATAAAAATATCATAATTATAATAACATTATAATTTTCTTTACAAAATATTTTTGTTCCATGAACTTTATCTTTACTTAAAATTCATTAATCAAACACTAGTTTCATTAAGAAAAGATAAATAAAAATTAAAGATAAAAGAAAATCCATAATTAATTATAAATATATTTTGCATAGACAAAGTCGTGTCACATGAAACCAACTAATTTGCTACATGACATATACATTAATAATATCATCTTACACTAAAGCTAATCACTTATGTATCTAATACCATATCTCTTCATATAGTGATTATGCTTATGCTGGGACAATGCCTTAATGAGAGAACCTATAAGATTCTCTTTAACCCGTTCTAGCTTTACATCTTTCTTTTCTATGATTTCTCTAATAAAATAAAATCGACCAAGTACATGTTTTAATCATTGATGAGACCTTGATTTTTTTTTTGCTTGTGTAATGCTTTATTGTTATTACAGTACAAGGCTACTGGATTAATAATGTTAGGAATCATAACAGTTATGGATTTCTTGATATAAATAACCTTTTTGATTGCCTTTGATGCAAAAAAGTATTTAGCTTCAGTTATAAAATCTGTAGTGGTCTTATGTTTAGAACTTTTCCAACTTACAACACCATTATTTATAATAAAAACATATCTTGATTGAGATTTGCTATTATTAATATTTAATTGAAAAATAGTATATGAATACACCATTAACTACAAGTCCATCTCCTTCATAAATCAAAAAGACATTTTTAGTTCTTCTTAAGTATTTAATAATGTTTTTAACAATTTTTTAGTAACCCTCACTTGGATTAGATTGATATCTACTTGTTATACTCAAAGTATATGATACATTTGGTCTTGCATGTATCATCATATATATTAGGGATCCTATAGCCAAAGTATAATTAGTTCTTTCCATTATAACTCGCTCAATTTGTGTTTTAGGAAACATGTCCTTGAAGAGACATATCCTATACAAAACAGATAAGCATATTTTCTTGGACTCTTTAATGCTAAACTATTTTAGCATATTGTTTATGAACGTGGATTGAGATAATCCAAACAACATTCTAGACCTATCTATATAGATTTTTATTCTTAGCATATATGCTGCTTCTCCTATATTCTTGATGGAGAAATTCTTAAACAACTAAATCTTTACTAACTTGTGTAAATGAATGTCGTTTTCTATCAATAATATGTTATCTAAATTTAATATTAGAAAAATGACTCCACTTTCATTAACCTTTTTATAAACACAAGGCTTATATGTATTTTTTATTGTTTGATTATCTCATCAAAATGAATATTCCAACTTCTTAAACTTGTTTAAGTCCATAAATAGATTTTTATAACTTGCATCATTTGTTAACAAATTTCTTAGATTCGTAACCTTTAAGTTATGTTATATACACATCTTTGTAAAGATTCTCATTCAATAATGCAATTTCAACACCCATTTACCAAATCTTATAATCATGGTATGCAACTATAGAAAACAAAATCCTCATGGAATTTAACATACCTACAAGTAAGAAAGTTTCATTACAGTCAATCACCTGTCTTTGTTTGTAATCTTTAGCAACCAATCTAGCTTTGTACATTTCTATGTTACCATCCATTTCAGTTTTTCTCTTTAAAACACATTTACATTCTTTAGGTTTTATCCTTTCAAGTGGATCAACCAAAGGCATACCTAGTTGGTGTACATGGAATCGATCTCAGATTTCATGGTCTCAAGCCATTTCTTAGAATCAATATTAGATACTACTTCCATGTAGTTGGTAGGCTCATCAAGTATGCACAACTCATCATTCTCAGGTTCCATGAAAAGTCTATATCTCATTGGTGTATGATATGTCTTACTAGATCTATAAAGTTCTTATGTTTCTTTAAGTTTAAGCAAAACATCGAATGTTATAGCCTTATGTTTAAGTTTTAATTAGATGTTAGTTTATGGTTCTTGAACTTTTTTAAGTTCTATCTTCCTCCCATTAGTCCTTTCAATAACAAATTCTTTCTTTAGGAATGTACATGTTTTGAGACATACCCCTTTTCTTCAATGAGATGGTAAAGATAATATCCAAAAGTTTCTTTTGGATATCTAATAAACTTATATTTATTTGACTTATCTCCCCAAATCTTTAAGTATGATAAATTTAGTCCCTTACCTTTCTTTATTTCATATAAAGTCTTATTAATAGATTTTATTAGAACTCTATTTAAACGGTAAGCAATAATTTGTAAGGCGTAACCCTAGAAAGAAGGTGAAAGGTCTACATAACTCATGATAGACCACATCATATCCAACTGAGTGCAATTTCTCCTTTCAAACACTCTATCATGTTATGGAGTTCCAAGAGGTGTCCTTTATAAAAGAATTCTATTCTCTTTTAGATAATCTTGAAAATCTTGACTCAAGTATTCACCATATCAATCAAATCAAAGTGTTAAATATTATTTCCAAGGTTTGATTAGTTTCTTTAAGGCTGAGTTGTCGTAAACCACAGTCATCCAAGTGTCCGGCCTCTAACAGTAATCCATATGAACCACCAATAAGAAACTCCTAAAACCCCTTTTAGAAGAGAGAGAACCTATGCCTTTGAGTTCTAGCTCTCTATTTTCATTTAATGTTTCTTTGTAGAAATGTTTTTTCTAACTTACATAGTTTTTCTCTTTATAAAAAATATAAGGCATAACATTCTATTTATAGTAAAATCCTAATAACCTTATAAATGGAAAAATATCAATTTGTCTCCTGAATATTATTATATATATTATTTTAGGATAATTTTATAAATTTATTAAATCAAGCTTTACTTTATTTTTCTAGATTTAAAATTTTAATCTCTATATTAATTAGATTCAATTTTTAATTTCTAAAATTTATCTTCATTCAAGTCACTATTAAATCAAGTCCCTATTTGATTTTCTAGGTTTATAATTGTAACCCCTGTATTAATTAGATTCAATTTTTAATTTCTAAAACTTATCTTCAATCAAGTCATACTTGATTAATCATCAAAGTTTAGTTTCTAGAAATGATTCTTATTGTGTGTGAGCTAGTAGGTTTCTAATATGTTATCCCAAATATAAATTGCAATCTTAATCAAAATAGGATTAAATAAACTAAACAACTTATTCTATTATCAAAACATCAACTGATTGATTTATATTTGAAGATCAAATGCACCGTTTAACAATGAGTGATGATCTCTCAAATATTAGAAAAGTAATGTGGTTTGACCTAACCTTTTAATGAGCAGTATCTTAGTGTAATTATTATTCATTCATCAAGAATGTCTTGATTTTAATATTATAGCATGGAGTATTTGCTATGTCAAATTATATATGTTCTAAACACTTATAGTGATCGATTATTTGAATAACATTTGAAACTCTTTTGGAATCTCATTCCATCTTGTGCAAGGATTTCACTACAAATACTATTTGAGAACATGTGGAATATTTTTTTTCTAATTCACTTAGGGTGATAAATCCTCTTTTAAGCACTCTAATACCTTACTAAAAAAATGTATAACCCTTTTTAGAAAAAATAAAAAAGATGCTAGAAAAAACAAAAAGAAAGAAGAATCAAAATGGAATTTAAAAGAATTTGGAGAGTTATTAGAAGAATTTAAAATTTAAATGAAAAAAACATCAAAATAAAATTTTAAAAAAGAAAATAATTTAATGTTTAGATTTAAAATTTAAATTAAAAAAAATAAAGGAATTTAACATTTAGATTTTTAAAATTGAGATTTCAAAAAAAAAAAGAATTGAATGTTTGGTTTTAAAACTAAAATTAAAAAACTAAAAGAATTTATTGTTTATATTTAAAATTTAAATTAAAAAAAAATTAATGTTTAGATTTTTAAAGTTGAAATTCAAAAAATAAAGGAATTGAATGTTCATATTTAAAATTAAAAAAATTTGAAATTTAAAAAGATTTTGAAATTCAAGTGTAAATTTTTAACTCAGTACCTTATTGCTTGTAACAATACCCCTCTCATATAAGATTAATGTCCTCGAGAGTCTATGCAAAAGTTAGAAAATTGATTGTTAACTTCTTTCAAATCTTACCTTGTTATATCTTCCTTATATAAATTGGACCATTGAATAAGTTCCATAACCACAACTTGATTTTTTTTCATTATCTTCTTGTCTAGAATTGTCTAGAATAGCTATTGGACTAACTTTAATAATCTCATACTCATCTACCATTGAAATGTGAAAGATACTAATGCATTATCTCCTACTTTCTTCTTAAGCAAGGATACATGAAAAATATGATGAATGGTAGCTTTGACTAGTATCTCTAATTTATAGGCTACCATTCCAATATTTTGAATGATCTTAAAGGGACCATAGAACTTGGGATTCAACTTGAAACTCTTTTTTAAGGCCATAATAGTTTGCCTATATGGTTACAATTTAAGGTACACAAAATCAACTACCACAATTTTTTTTTTAGACCTTTATTTATATGTAATTTGTTTTATTTTGTGTTTGGCCACTTCCAATTATTTTTTAAGTAACGAATCCATGTTAACCTTCATCTAAATCATCTTTTCAACTAGAGCTATAATAGTAGTCTCTTATGTGGTCAAATTCCTACTAGGTGGAGGATATACATATAAAGGCTAAAAAGGACTCATCTTTATAAAAGAATGAAAACTTTAAATATATCATCTTTAGGCCAATGATAACTAGAGGTGCTTTTTTTTTTTTTTATGAATTGTGCATTATCATATATCTCAAATATGTCTCCAAATACTGATTGATGTTTCTTAGTTTGGTCATCAGTTTGTGGGTGATAAGTTAAACCCACAAACAATTTAACACCTAACATTTTAAACAACTTCCTTTAGAATAGCTTGTGAAGACTTTATCCCTATCTATAACAATTGAAGTTGGTAACCTGTGAAACTAGTAAAAACAATCCAAGAACACTTGAGCTATGTCTTGATCTATGAATGGATATGTCTACATAATAAAATATCTATATTTAGTGACTTTGTTAATTATCACCATAATAGTATCCTTTCCTCTTGACTTTGAAAGTTCTTCTATGAAATACATAATTATATCTTTTCATTTTCCTTTCCATTGTAGCTGTCTTGGAAATATTACATTCTTTCACAAGTTTCCTAACCAATTACTTCATTGATTAGCAATAAAACATTTTTTTGAAGTATTTTATAAGAATCTTGAATTCCTGTATGTCTTTTATATAAAAACCATGTGCGAAACTCACCAACCTATTCCTCAATTCTCTATCTTTGCCAATTACTATTATGTTCTTATACCTTAGAATTCCTTTTGTCAAATTATAATTTAGCCATGTACTTGCATTAAATATTTTTCCAATAATAATCCCTAGCAACATTAAGTCACCCTTGTAAGTATTGTTGATTTCTTCATGTTGGTACCACTACTATTATAAGTTCCAGATTTTCCTCTTTTATATAAGATATCTATTCATTTATTGATAAACTTTTTTTATTGTCAATTTTTATAGACAAAACATTTGTCTCTATATTTTCCTTTTTATTTTCTATATTTAATTAGATATCTTAGCCTCATTAACTTAGTTAAGCTTTTCTTCAGTATAGGAATATGAATCTTTTATTGTAAAAGATATTTTAAACTTTCACGATCAGTTTTACTGATGAATTGATCATGCTCTAAGTAATGCCTCCACCTTTCCACTACCATTAATATAGCCAAATATTCCTTCTCATAGATTAATAATCTCAAATATCCTGGACTTAATGCCTTACCAAATAAATCCAGGGGTTTCTCATCTAGACTTACAACTGCTTCCAATCGTTTTGCACATGCATTAGTTTCTAGCACAAAAACATTGTTGAAATTTGGAAGTGCTAAATATTGGTTTCTTGTATAGAGCTTCTTTTAATTGATTAAAAGTTGTTTAAGCCTTCTCATTTTGGCTAAAGTTATTTTTGTTAGCAACTCAATAAATGGTTTGTTAACAATTTCAAATCCCTTAATAAAGTTTTTGTAATATCTTACCAACCTTAAAAGTCTTTTCAATTCTCAAACTAAATATAGTGTATGCCACTTCTTTATAGCTTCAATCTTTTATGGATTGGTTGCTACTCCTTTATGGAGATGATATTATCCATATACTCTACTAGTTGCTTATAAAAAGGACACTTTGACTACTTTGTAAATAGTTTTTTATCCCTTAAAATTCCACGTACAATTCTAAGATAATTGATATGTAATTCCAAGGTTATATATATATATATGAAAGACCTAGAAAGCCAAAAAAAATGGATAATTAAAGCTTTATAAAAAATTCTAGCACATGAAAAATTAACCCTCAACTTCAAGATTGTCAAAATCTAGAAACAATATTTAAGAACATTTGTTTCTCTTTAACAATAACAACAAAACATAATAATTAATCAATATGAAATTTGAGATAGAGAGAGGTAAACACACCAATTTTTATAGTGGTTTGGACAATAGTCTACTCCACTTCTTAAATATTTGTTCAAGTATTCACTATTACACACAATCTTCTTCACGAGTGAGACCAAACCTGTTGCAGAATCTTTTTTATGGACTCAAGATTAAACCCAATTCTTTTACGGGCTTAAGATCAAACCTAATTGTTTTACCAGCTAAGGATCAAACATATGCCAATATTTTTCTATTCTCAAGATCAAACCTAATACTTTTATGGGATTAATGTAAAATTTGATCCTTTTACGAGCTTTAGGATGAAACCTATTACCTAATTTTTTTACAGGCTAAAAATTATAAAACTTATACATAGTCTTTTTCAGAGATCAAGATTGTAAACTTCTTTTTGGCTCTCTACCAAATGATATACCCTGGTGGTTTAAGTGCTACTTACATTTTTAAAATTATTTTTCTCTCACAAAAGAATGAACACATCTTACACAAGTGAAGATCACAAAGATTAAGCTCAAGTTTTTATGGAATATAATCTAACGCACAATGGTGAAAAAATGATTTTTATGCAATAAGACTCCAAGCTTTTCAATAGAATATAAGAGAATAAACAAAGCTTTTTAGAATGAGAAATATCAATGCATCAAAAGTAAGAGCAATTAGAAATATTGAGAGATTTCATAGAGAGAGTTCTTACTTGAAATCAAATGGATATTTTGAGGAAAATGCTAAAACTAGCCGTTACTAACAATTAAAAAAATAAAATAAGAGAAGAGCCTTTTCTCTTCCAAGTGTTTTTCTTTAATGTGAGAAACAACTAAGGGGATTTTGAGAGGAAAAGAGTTTTTACAAGAACAAGAAGAGTATTGAACACATTTCTCTCAAAATTACAAGTTTGTCACCTTATCTAAAAATAAACAAATGGTGTTAAAATCAATGTGATAAGATTTTTAGATATAAGTGGACAATAATATATTTTATAGTGCAATAACACATAATAAGTATCATGTTCTTCTTTATAGTGAAAATACCAAAATATATGGTGAAATAGTTTTTCATGAGATATTTTTCACTATGTAATATTTTGTGCACTAAAAATATTTTTGGATAGGAATTCACAAATAAAATATTTTAGGATGATGCTTTTTTTTTTGGTAATGCCAAATCATATTCCATGAAGACTTGATCATATAACATAGAGCCTAGACATCTTTACATCCTATAACATCCAAGGAGTTCATAGCTTCAATTTGATGTAAAACAAATTCCTACAACAATAATATTTTGAAATAAACATTAAATGCAATAATATGTTTTTATCATCAAAACAAATAATTAAAGATGATTAAATACCTTTGGGCTCACAATCTCCTATTTTTTTTTTTGTTATGATGACCATGTAATGTATAGTATGGAGATAAAAGATATTATGTATTTAAAAAGCTCCCTCCATCACAAGCAATATATGTAAAAGTGTATTGTGACTCCCTATATGTATGTGCATGGTTTAACCATAAAAAGAATAATGTTTATGCATGTATTATAATCATATATTTCATGCATTCTTATATTTAATCATTATAACCATCACATACTCTTATTCTTCCCCTTTGTTATATATCTATCACATAATCATCTCCTTACATTTTCTCCCTCTTTAGCACATCTAAAAGGGAATAACCAAGAGTAAAGAAATGATTGAAAGAATATACAAGTAATATGTGATAATATTCATCATAAATGTATGAAACTCCCTAAACCAAATTGCATAAAATGACTTAAAACATGTTATACTTATTTGCAAATCTATTAAAAACCAAAGGATTATAAACAAACTAACAAAAGATCAAAATGCAAAAAATGCCCAAATTTTATAGTAGCAAACCAAAAAAATTATAAACATTCTAACCATTTCTATTAATATAGCTAAACATTTTGAAAGGAATAGTTGGACCAATTTCTGGAATTTTCAGAAGTCTCAGCAACATTCATAGTAGTTTTAACATATATGATGCATATGTTATAATCAATATTAAAACGTTACATGCTTCTAATGATACATTCATAACAACATGTATTCAATTTTATAAACATAAAATTAGAAACACAAATACCATAAATGTCATTGTGTTAACATGCACCATCATTATGCACATGCAATAACATTATAATTTTCTCCATTAATAAAACAATCACATTATAACAAATAGAATTATAGAAGCATAGTAAAATATAAAACTATCCTAAGATCCATATATTACATACCCAAAATAAAATCCATAATTTTCAAGCATAAGCAAACTAGAGAATGATTAAATGTAAATAAGTTCAATCATTATGAAAAACATATGAATATAAGGATAAAGATGCATTAATAAAAGAAAATAAAAACACTCAATGATGAGCTCAAGCTTCATCGGTAGGATCACTTTCTTGATAATTCCATCATACCTTGCCTTGGATTTGTGCTAATGAATCTAACCATCCTAAAAGATATCAACTTCAAAAACATATATTCAAGCCATCATGGCTTAGTAATGATCGATAAGCATAACATAATCTATCTAAGAAGTTCCAATAATCTTAATTTGTTTATAAAGTCATAATGTCTAGGGGTATTAATGAAAATGCATTAGTAATTGGTAATCTCAAACTCTCACAAGGAAATATCAATAGTGATACCATACTCACGCTCAGTCAAGAGCTTGTTAATCACTCGAACATACTTGAATGAATTTTTGTTCATCTCAGCAGCTTTTTGAAACTCTTACTAAAATGCTTCTCAATACCTCCAATTTTATTGATCAACTGTCCAATGGTGGTATTATATGAGAATGATTCTTTTTTAACCGTTAGAGGATGAGAAAGATAATCTTTTCTTAAGAAATATTTTTGAAGTGTTTTAGGAGCAAGTGAATGCTTTGTTTAAAGAGAAAAAGAAATGTGTTAAGTATTTGTGAAATGTAATAGAGATAATAGAAATATTGTAAATCAATTCTTTTTATCTAAAAAGATCTTTTCATATCCAACAATCGTTTCTCATGTTTGACCAAAGTATAAAAGTAAAAAAATATTGTGTATGAAAAGGAAGTTTGACAAGTATCATCAATGCATCTCTACACACTATAAAGGTAAGACTATGTCTTGCACAAGATCTTTCATATTAAAAGCAAGACCATTCACAATACATATTCAATGTATCCAAAATTTCTTTGCCCAAAATACAATCTCTTCTTTCATGTTCAACCAAGAGAGAACATACAAGTTAAAAATTCTCTTTATTTTGGTTAAAGCTTACAAGTCCAAAGGCTTGCTCTTTTATGTCCAAGTAGTTTCTCCTCGATTGGTCAAAACTTAATGATCAATATTTATCTTTTCATTAAAAGACCAAAAAGAAGTTTTTCTTCCAACTAAGCTCATTTTCATCAACTTGTGCATGAATGTTCAAGTATTTTATGCAATTCATGCAAGCATTCAAACAATATTCACAAAACATGCTAAGAATATTGAAATAAGATTAAAAAAAGATTACCCATACCTAGTTTAAGTCAAAGCACAAAATCAATCTTCAGTCAATTACTCCATGAAGATATCCATAATTAGCTTATCAGTGATCATACACTTAAGAGATATATCATTTTTTTTGCACATGATCATGAATAAAATGGTGTCTCATCTTTAGATGCTTTGTCCTAGAGTGTTGGATCAGATTTTTGATTAATTTGATAACACTAGTATTGTTATAATAAATTGGAATATAGTTTGACTAAGGACCAAAATCCATCAATGTTTGCTTCATCCAAAGTATTTGGGCACAACATGATACAACAAGAATATATTCATCTTTCATAGCGAAAGTTTCCACTGAGTTTTGCTTTATGCTAGACCAAGATAATAAGACATGTCCTAGGAATTAACATGTGCCATTAGTTTTTTTTTGGTTGACTATGTAACCAGCAAAGTCAAAATTCGAATAACTAGTCATGACAAAATTATCCATCCAAGAGTACGAAAGACCCATATCAGTTATACCTTTTAAATATCTTAAAATACATTTAATAGTATGAAGGCATGACTCTCTAGGACTAACTTGGAAATAGGTATATAAGAAAACAATGAGCATGATATTTGGTCTACTTGCCATTAAATAAAAGTAAACTACTAATTAGACCTCAATATTTAATTATGTTCACTTTTTTTCTAAGTTCAACTTTGTCTAGTTTAGTAGTAGTGTTTATTGGTGTTAAGCTAAACTTCACATATTCCAAATTAAACTTTTTAAGCAGCCATTTGGTATATTTAACTTGACTTGTGAATATACCATATTTATCTCGCTTAATGTGTATTATGAGGAAGAAGGTCATCTATCCCATCATGCTCTTCTCAAATTCTATATGTTTATAATTTTAAAATTTCATTCAAAGACTCATTAGTAGCACCAAATAAAATATAGTCAATATATATTTGGATAATAATTAAATCATCATGCTTGTATTTTATTGTTGAATATATTTTTCCTATATTAAAGCCTTTTGAAATGAAACAAATTTACTCAATCTTTCATAACAAGATCTAGGAGCTTGTTTAAGACCATACAAAGCTTTATAAGTTTACAAAATATGATTTGGGAAATTATAACTTTCAAATCCATGAGGTTTCTCAACATGAACTTTTTCTTGAATGAAACCATTTAAAAATGCACTTTTAACATCCATTCGAAAGGTTTAAAATTCTTAAAATCTGCAAATGCTAGCAATATGCAAATTGATTCCATTCTTGCTATAAAGGAATAAGTCATATCAAAGTCTATGCCTTCTTCTTGGCCTTGTGCAACCAAACGAGTTTTATCCCGAACAACTTCTTTGAAGTCATCTAGTTTGTTGCAAAAGACTCATTTGGTTCCAATAATGGAATGATTTTGGGCCTAAGGATTTATTCCTATACTTGATTTGTTTTGAATTAATCAAGCTCTTCTTGCATTGAGAGTTTGCAATACTTATCACACAAGGCTTCATCAGTATTCTTAGGTTCAAATTTTGAGATGAAAGCAACAATAGGAATTTGATTAATCATAAAGGATCATTTTTTGACTCCACTTTATAAGTTGTCAATAATTGCATCTTGTGAAAACCCAATTTGATTTTGAATTGCTTTAGAAGTCTTTGACTAGGTTCCCCTTGGTCATGTTGAATATGTTATTGAGTCATCACTAGATGTTTTTCTCTTTGATCATCTTTTACAATGGTGTTTTTTGATGTTTACTTAGATTTAATCTATGTAAAACAACATCTACACTATTTTTTTTTGGAAAAACAAAAGGGTTAGACTCTTCAAATACAACATGCTTTGATTCTTCAATTACTAGAGTTTTATGATTATAAACTTTATAAGCTTTGCTAGTAGATGAATAACCAAGAAATATGCCCTCATCAGATTTAGCATCAATTTCTCCCAAATTATCTT
Organism: Populus nigra; assembly: GCF_951802175.1. Lineage (NCBI taxonomy): Eukaryota > Viridiplantae > Streptophyta > Magnoliopsida > Malpighiales > Salicaceae > Populus > Populus nigra. The sequence continues at coordinate 9,343,502 of NC_084866.1, read as the reverse complement.
TGGTATTTAATATAAAATATTTTGATCTAAATACCTAAAAAATATGAAATATTAGGTTTTCTTTCAAACAAACGTTCATATGGAGTTTTATGCAAAAATTGGTCTAAGAAAAACTCGATTTAAAATATAACAAGAAGTGTTTATGACTTCCACCTAAAATTATTTAGGCAGACTATACTTATTAAGCATAGATCTTCCCATTTCATAAAGGGGGTGGTTTATCCTTTCAACAACTCTATTTTGTTGTGGAGTTGTACAAATTGACAATTTATACTTAAAACTTTTTTTTTCATAAAACTTTTGAATGCATAATTTTTAAATACTCAACTGTGATCATTTCTAATTTTAGAAATCAAGTAACCTTTGTCTTTATGAATTCTTTCATAAAATTTTGAAAAGGCTTCAAGTGTTTCATCTTTACGCCTAAGAAATAAAACTCATGTAAACTTAGTAGAGTCATTTATAATGAAAAATGCATAACACTAAAAAGATCAATATGAAATAGTAGCAGTGTATGATTTGTTGAGACTTGATTCTTAGTTTGGAATGATATTTTGACTTTCTTCTTATATTATCAAGCATAACAAATAACTTCCTTTTTGTATTCAAGTTGTGGAAGTCCTCTCATGAGGTAAACTTCCTCTCATAAGCTATTTTATGGATAATTTTAGGATCAACTTTAAGTTGGCATGTCACTGTCTTCTATATCAAATACAAGGTGAATCCACCAAAGTACTAAAACATATAAAATCATTTTCAATTTCTTTTAAATCAATCATAAAAGTGTTTTCAAGTCTTTTTCCTATGAAAATGATTTTATTTTCAAAAATACATATGACTAAGAAATGTAAAGAATAAAGCAAAATACTCTATTACCCTTATCACATAATTAACTAATACCTTGCAAGTTATACTTTAAACCATTACAAGTAAAACATGCTAAATAATAGGGGAATTTTCAATATTAATGATACCTTTTACCTTTCTCTTGGTATCATCTTTGAATATCACATGTCCAACATTATTTTCATTGAAGGAAGTAAATTTGTATTTGTCAACCATCATATGTCCTAAATACCATTTTCCCTTCTTTTCCTATAAGGAAAAATCTCAATGTGTATGTTTTGGCACCTATAATCTCAAGGGTCCATTCAGATCAGTATATATGCCTTTTAGCACCAAAATATGTTTGTTCCATGTTGAGATATTTTTTTATATATGCAATGTTTATCATGAAAACTATCTTTGCCATACAATACACAAGATGTAGAGGATGCGGATTCTTTCACAAACACTTTTCTCGAATACACATCTTTGATTACATAAAAGTATATCTAAGTTCTCATTTTCTTTAGTAAAATTAATAACTTGAGTTTTCAAAACCTAATTTTATTTAACTAAATTCTCATTTGATGAATTAGGTGCATTTTAGAAAGAATCTAATTGCTTTTTAAAACCAACATTCATTTTCATTAAGGCATCCTTTTGTTTTTACATAACATCATGATTTTTTGAAATAGCTTCAAGTTTATTTTGGAATAATTTTTTCTTTCTATATGGCTTCAAATAATCATGAAATAATTTTTTAAATGCAATTTGTAATTCATTCAAAGTAATTTGAGGTTTAACTTCATTTACTTCATTATTGTCGAAGGTGTAACTGGCCATCGAGCACAAGTTGGCTAATTATTCCAATTCAACATCATCATAATCTTTTACAGAGGTTGAAGTATCATTTATGGCAATCATACCTCATATGAATAGGCTTTTACAATCATAACAAATGATAACATCCTAATTAATTGATTCTCATTTACCAATTTTTTATCTTCTAAGATTTCATTGATTAGCACCACACGTCTTAAGCTTTAAATATTGGGTGAAGTTTCTAGTTACTAATGCTATATCATCATTTTTTACCCTTATATTCATTTCTCTCATCATTGTTATTAACAACTTTTAAAGCTAAGGATTTCTTCTTGATATTACTATTGTCAACCACAAGTTCCTTTATTTTTTCTTTATAAGCAATCAATGAACCAATAAACTCATCAATATCAAGAGTCTTAAGATTTTTAGCATCTTTAATAGCTTTTACCTTTGGTTCTCGAGCTCGAGGAAAAGAATTCAAAATCTTACCAACCTTCTTCATTAGTGATTTGTTTCCTAGGCTAACTAGTTCATTAATAAAGGTCATGAATCTAGTGTAAATTTCATGAATGCTCTCATTAGGCTCCATTTAAAGAGTTCATTTTCTTTAGTAAAGCTTAACAATAGAAAGTTGTTAACTTGACTTGTTTCCTTATAGGTTACTTCTAAAAGTTTTTAAATCTCATAAGCCATTTTAAAATTGTTTACCTAGTAAACTCTAAATGTTTAATGGCATAAAAGAATGAATTTATTGCTTTTGCATTATAACTATGCCTCTTCTTTTATTTATCATCCAATTCACTAATATGTGTTGAAATAACCTCTCTATCTGAATCTATCTTAGTGGGTCTAGTGTATCCACTCTCAACAATATCCTATAATTCAATAAGTATAGATTAAAGAAAAGTTTTCAATCTCACCTTCAAATAAGCATAATTTTACCTTAAAAAAGGATCCCTATTTAAGAAAATACCCTCATATAATATAGAGTTTAGACATTTTCAAGTCCATACAACATCCAAGGAGTCCATAGCTTCGATTTAATGTAGAAAAATTGCTACATCAGTACTACTTTGACATACACATTAAATGCAATAATATATTGTTATTATTAAAACAAATAATCCATAGGTGATTTAAAGATCTTTGGGTTAACAATATCAATATATCATCAAAAAATACTAACACAAACCTTCTCAAAATAAGGCTCTAATTTGTTGTTTATTAAGGCTTGAAATGTGGCCGGTGTATTAGTCAAGCCAAAAAGCATTATCTTAAATTTATAGTGCCCATTATGAGTCATGAATTTTATTGTTTTCTTTTCTATATCCTCTTTACACATTCTTACTTGATAATATCTCAATCTTGACTCTAGCTTTGAAAAAACTTCAAACTATGTAATTTATACATTAATGCATGTATTAAAGGAATAGGGAATTTTATTCTTAATAGTCAAGTTGTTTAATTACTTGTAATCCACATAAAACCTCCAAGTGTTATCCTTCTTCTTAACTAAGAGCACAAGAGAGGAAAATGGGGTGCAACTATGTTTGATGACCCTATATTGTAACATTTCCTTAACTAATTTCTCTATCTTTTCCTTGTTCATAGATTATTGTAAGGTTTAATGTTAACTAGTTTGGTTCTTGATATTAGTGGTATCCTTTGATCCAACTTCTAAGTTGGGGGAATGTTTTTTGGTTTTGTAAATACATATTTATATTCCTCTAGAAATTCCTTTACTTTTGAATTTTTCACTGCCTATCTTGATTCTTCCATCACCTTCATATAAAATAATTGTCCTAAAAAGCCATATGTTACTTTCTTCAGACTCTTGTGATCATCTATAGTTTAGCTTATTTAGTAATTCTTTTTAGTTCAAACATTCTTCCATTATTTTCGAATGATAGTTTCATCTTGATGAAGTCAAACAAAATTAGATAGTAAATTCTCATCCAATCTACTCCCTACACCATCTTACAACCTTCTAATTTCAACAATGTTAAATATCTTTGAAATTCATATCCCTGCATGAACTATATTAACTTGGAACAATAACCATTGCACCTCATCACACTTTTGTTAGCTACTAATACTACTAATGTAGTAGTCTTTTCAATAATTATCTTGATTTCTTTAATGATTTATACATCAATAAAACTATTTGAACTGCCACTATTAATCAAGATTATAATGCTCCTAGTAAACCTCTGGCCTAAAAATTGGTAAATTAGTATTAAATAGGGTAATGGTTAATTGAAAAATGATGAATGAGGAGGAAAAATAATATGATTCAAGATGAACATTCCTAGTAAATTCAATTAAATTCTAAATGAGATAAAGTAATAAATTAGTACGTGAAATGTCAACCTAATAACAAATCATGTAAATTCCTCAATCGGGTAAAATAATTATATAAAGGAGAAATTTTATTAATTAAGGTGAAAATATTTATACAATAATGATAACAATATAGTGGAATTCTAAATAAAATAATGTATGATTTTTCACACGTGAAAAACGATGATTGCTAATTAAGCCTCGTGTACAATCACACAATTTTGATCGAAAATGGTAAAAACTTCTAGGAATATTTTATGATGATTATGGATGGAAGTCCTCAACTAATCAGTAGAAATCATGATGATTTAAGTAAATAAATAGTACACAAAATTTGGATTTTGGCGTAAAATTATTAACTGTTTAGTTTTATAATATTGAGTATATCTCTTAATTCGACTGTTGGATTGAGCTGAAATTTTATGAGAAATCTCTTGACATATTTTTTTTTATATCTGGGTTAAAAGTTTAGGTCAATTAGAGTTTAATAAGACCTTGAGAGAGTACTGATGGTCAAACAAAAATACAAAAGATGATATATAAACTAAGCAATGACATATTTGTAAATAAACTAAAACAACCTTTCCCTTTTTATCTTAAGCTTGATTATGAGTCTAGTAGTACCAAAAGGAGGAGAGAGATCAAAATACTCCATTCATCTTCTTTCTTGATTTCTTCACCAAAACACTTAGTGAGTGAATGGATTAAGGACCTAAAAAGAGAAGATTAGTCAAAAAATTTGTACCAAAAGTAGTATGATAGGAAGAGCAATGAGGTTAGAGTTTAGAGAGAGAACCAAGCTCATGTTGGAGGAAGAAGAAGATGTGAGAAAATGTTTTCAAATAAACTCACATATTGTGTTCAAATTTCATGGGTAAGTTTATTTCTATGTTGTATTGTCTTATTTTTCTTGTGTTGTGGATGGGAGGATGAAAACTCCCAATATACATGTCTAGGGTTCATGTATAAAATTTAGGGAAATGTTTGTTTTTTTGGATTTTGGGGTTGTTTGATGATAATGACTTGAATAAAAACAAATAGAAAGAACAAATGTGGTTGGAACTTATGGGTTTTTAATGGTTTAGGGCCAACCATATGAAGGAAAAAGAAAGAGATTAATATATATTCTAAATTTGTGATTTTGGTGGGGAGAAACTAATATGGAAGCTTGATATCTTATGATAAATCAAAATTATTGCTAAGAAATAAGAGTTGAAGGGATGGAAGATAAGAAATTGGCTAAACCTAGTGAAAATATAAGGTCATTCAATAAGTAAATAAAAGGAGTTGAAATGGAATAAGCTTTAAACCAAGTATGAAAAATGTATATTCTTATATAGGATAAAAAAAGATAATTGGGAATTTTAGGAAAAATGTGATATGTGAAAATGTTATAAACCAAATAGTTTTATAAGTGGGATTGAGTATGCATGAATGAGATGATAGAAATGGAACAAATAGAAAGAGATAACTTAGAAAAAATGAACAATTTGGGCCAACTATGGAGGAGGTCTTAGAGAATTGAATTAATTAATGATAATCCTTATGAATTGTGATTAGTTGTATGTATTATTGATGTGGTGATGCTTGGAAGGGTAGTGACTAATATTATTCATTGAATTACAATTATTAGTATACTTTCAAGTAAGGGTAATATTTAGGAAAAGAAGAAAATGGAGATGTGAGGATGATTTCTATATTTGAGATACATATGCGATGTTTGTAGTAATTACTTCCTTTTTTTTTTATCAAATGTAAAAATATATACAGATCAAAAGTAACCATGCTGTAAAAACAACAATTGTAGAGAAATTATATACAAATAAGAAAAACAAATGGAGCAAGCACCCAAGGAAACAATTAGAAATTACAACCAAAAAGCACTCCAGAGCAGCCACCTAATTAATAGGAAACAAAGCGCCAAGAACGAGCAAAACAAAATTACACACTACTAGCCAAAAACAGTAGCAACCCATCATCAGCCCACCCATGCAGAGACATAGAGACCATGCAGAAACATACACGCCCATGCCAAAACCCGAAATACTAAGAAGCTCATTTCAACTGGCAACACCATAGGCTAAATGATTCTTTTCATGAAAATACAAGATTGTGTAAAACAAGATCTGGAATTTCCTGAAGATAACCTCAATTGATTTAGCAGTATTGTTAAAGATTTGCTTGTTTCTTTCTTCCCAAATCAAATACATTAGCATAGCAAGTGAAACTCTTCTTATTCTCGGTTGTAACCCTTTTTTGTTATAGTGGAGGGCTCGAATGGCCCTATTTAAGGTAGGCATTTTACTATGAATCTTAAGTTAGAATCTAGCCTTACCCCAAAGAGAAGACAACCAAACATAACTAAAGAAGATATGCGTATGAGATTTATCAACATTCTGATATAGGGGGTATAGGGGATTAGAGGAGATGAAATAGAGTCTATCCCTTATTCTCAGCATGCCTAACATCGCCAGCCATAGGGAGAAACTGTTACTTTGTGTGTGTAAGTGGTTGAACCTAAAATGTTGGTAAAATTAGGAACCAAATAGTTATGGAATTTTATTAAACTTTCAGCAGTGTATTGTAGGAATTAAATAGCACATGAGGGCTGTCATAACAGCCTTGTATAGTTGAAAAATGGTCTTTCTAATAGCCCAAATGAAGCAAAATAATGATTGTTATGAAAATAAAAAAATAAGTGTGCCAATTGGGCTAGTATGGTAACCAAATTATGAGTTAGTTAAAGGTGGTTACATTGGTAAAAAATTGAGTGAGTTTGGGCTAATTTGAACAATGTTGTCGTGACGTGAACACTGTCGCGTGGTGGAGTTGCCTCCTAGAAATTAAAAGAGTTTTGAGTTTAATCATAAAGTTATGATTATGGGTTTCAGGAGTCACCATCTAGTATTATGGTCACTAGGAAACCTAATGGTTTGTGAGAGTCTAGGTAAGGAGACTAGTTGTGCAAAGGAAAGACGTATCACCCTTAGTAGACCTTACCTAAGGTAAGCTACATTGCTTGTCGATTGTTTTTCTAGGTCACGTTTCTATTTATTGGTCTCATCTAAGGTTCAAGGTATATTTCATTTCATATGAAATTCTCTACCTTATTGGATCAAGTCCTAAATATCCTAAGGTGCATATTTAACATCGCATTTATTTCTTAGATATAGTTAGTTCTTAACGTTATGAATAAAAAACTAATCATTATGGATTTTTGGGTATTTTGATCAAACCCTAATGGATAATCATAATCTGGTTACAATATCTTTTTTTGCATTTAAAACATGACAAAAATGTTATTTTATCCTTTTTTTTTAAATATGCATGAAAAAACCTTTAGGATTTGGTCGTATACACTAAAACAAAACTTTTTTTTTCTTGAAAATAAAGATTTTTTTACTTTTTATTTTTATCATTATTTAGGCTAGACCCAACTTGAGGCCTAATTCTAGCCTGGTTGGATTGGGTTGGATAAAGAAGCTTACCTAGGTTGGATGAGTTGTTGTTGGCGGCTCACGGTACAGTTGTTGGTGGAGAAGTTGGTGACAAAGAGGCTATTTTGAAGTGGCTGGCGTTGCTAGAAGAACAGTTTGGGCGTCAGTGAGATTATCCTTATTGCTAATGAGAAGATGAAGTTGCAAGGGTTTTGGGCTGCTATTGATCACGGCGTAGAGGCTGAAGCTGTTGGGATTCATGGCGGAGAAGACGATTGTAGCGGTGATAGAGAGAGAAAAAAATAGTGTTAAAAATTCTAAAAAAGATGTTTTTTTCCTCTCATTTTGCACCTTTTTCTCTTGCTCCTCAATGCCTAAAATCCACTTTTATTTATAAGGGGAAAAGAGAGACATATTGTCTTCAGTGAGGACCAATCTTGACCTTTGATTTAATCGGAATAATCTTAACCATTGGCTCAAAATCATCATCATGAGCTACTAAATTTGGTTGCTAAAGGCTGATCAGGTTAGCCTCTTTAAAGCGACGTTGTGATGGTTGTAGGGGAAATCAACTGGTAAGAATTACTTTGAAGTGTAGTACAATGCTAAGCCATCATAATGGTGTATGGTTTGTCTAGTTTGGTGGAGAGACGAAGTATTGAATGCTCTAGAAAGTAGTCACCCGAGCAGCCTTTCTGGTATGAAAGGTTGAAGATGATGAATAGTAGCTAGACAATAAGTAGTCTGGCATCTTTTTTTTTGTTTTTGTATTGGTTAAATCATCGTTTTGTTCTAAAACAAACTGTTTTGGTCAAAACGCATCATTTCATTTTAGTGAAACAACACCGTTTTGATTTTCTTATGGTTTTAATTACGGATTTGATTAAAGTTTAAATTCATCCTTTATATTTTGATTTCTTGTAATTATATCCCTAATTGACCTTGAACTTTTAATTTTTTACAATTTTAACCTTGCCGAACTCCAATACCAGCTTTGAATTTCAACGTCTTTTTCATTTTAATCCTTGGTTTTAAATTTATACAAATTGACCCTAAAAGTTTTAATTTACTTCAATTTCACCCTATTTTCAAACGAATTGAGTCTTTGAAGTTTAGCACCTTTTTCAAAAAGATCCTTGGTTTTGAATCTTTTCAATTTAACCCTTAATTGGCACTAAACTTTGATTTTCTTGTAATTTTATCCCTGATTTCAATCAATTGACTTCGTAAAAATTAAGTTTGATCATCTAAAACTTCAACTTACTCAATTAAGGCCAATTGGGCTCTCAAACTTTTTTTTATCAATTAAGTCCCTAATAAAAATAATTTGACCTATTAAAAGTATAATTAAGTCCTTGCACCTAATTAAATCTTTTAATTGATCCAAATTAATTTGTAAACATAATTAAACTTCTAATTTGGTCAATGATTAATGAAATTGGCTTATTAAAAATCTAATTAATTCTTTGTGCTTAATTTCTTATGTAGATCTTTTCAATAATCATTTAATTTGACCTTGAATCTGCATTGTCTCTTTAGTCTTGGTTTACAATGGGGTATGATTAGGCTCATAATTCCATCCAAAATTTCAACTTGATTCTTCTACATATATGAAATCTTCTTCAGCCTATTTTTGTCAAGTTGCTAGTCTTCTTGTTATTATTTTTTTTATTTTTTATTTTTATTTTGAAAGGAAAAAGGTAAATTTAGGGAAGAACCCAAAAATGGGTTATGACAAATATAATGTTTAATTATGAGCTGTTATAACAACCAAGAATGTATAAGTTTTGGGCTATTTCGACAACCTAAAAGTGCTCATACAAGGGTTGTTATGACGATTGTTAAAGTTTATATTTGGGGATTGTTATGACTAGTGTGCATGATTGTGGGCTACTATGGTAGCTATGAACGTGTGTATATGTGAACCATAATGAAAATCATGAGTTGTGTGCGAGTATGGGAAACTACAACTGAAAAAATACATTTATGTATAGTAGGTTGTTAAGAGAAAATGATTGCCAAATGATCAGTACTTAAAAGTGCATTTTGTATTAAGGTTTTACATCATCATTTTGCACTTGAAGTGTCAATAACTCCTTAACCAGAGCATGTTTTATAATAACATGTCTAATAATATAAGATACCTTTAATTTATGGTAAATCTTAATCTTAAATGCAGGCATATCACATAAATCAAAGGATTGATTGATGAGTTTAACTACTGAAATTAAGAAGACAAATAGAGGGCTAAGCTTAGAAAAGAGATGCTGGTTCAGTCCAAACTGAAACACCATTCGGTTATTGGATCATAACTAAAGCTGTAGAACTTGGATTTAGGTTTGGTTTATATGGATAGAAAGCTAAGACATAGGCCTAAAATGTTCATAAAGAGCCCAAGATTCAAAAGTACCATTTCAAGTTCAAATTGTAGCAACTACAGAGAAGTCAGAATCTGTCCTGCAGCCCAGACACTGTTAAGTTTTCAGCCCATATCTCGAGTTCTAGAAGTCCCAATGACCTCATTCTTGTTTTTTTAGAAAGCTGAGACAATTTCTCAGAACTTTCATGCGGACTATCTGTTCAAATTCTGATGTTAGCAATGACATTTGTTGCAGACAAGAAGATAAGGATTGTTACCAAGTCAAGAGGTGGCCACCCACTCAACAATTAGTCATCAGATCAATAGTTCCGAATTTTGACCTATAAAAGGAGATATTTGCCATGCATTTAGACATCTTGGTGTTCAGATCAAGATCACTCTTTTTCTTTGTATTTTATAATGTTCAAGTTTTATTTTATGTTATATCAATCTCTTGTTTATGCTTTCCATTTCATTTCCTTTACTTAGTTAACTTATATCTTATTTATGTTCTTATCTTGTTTATTTATGTTTCTCTTTTTCATTATGTTTATTATGTCTAGTTAAGTTTATTATATCAATGTGAAAAGGTTACACTGATGGTGTAAAAATAAGTATAGTGTAAACTCAACATGCACTTTAATGTTTGATACTAACATGTTTTGTATTTGTTATCTTATTCACTCTTAATACTTTGCTTGTTAGATGGTTAATCTAGATTTATGTTGTATAATTCTTGGTACAACAAATACTTGATCCTTTCATAACCAACTGTATGGTATAACCGACACCTGTGTTATGAAAGGAACTTGATTTATTGTTAACATAAATTAACATCATGAATACCTGACAACATTTACAAGTACTAGCATTATTCGAATAAGATAACTAATGTAATCATATTAACTATAATATGATTGAAACCTCCTTTGTGTGTGGTTTCCAGTTAAGTAATAAAAAGAGTTTTATACTATACTTATTTGAAATACCATTAGTGGATCCTCTAACCTTGACAATTGTTTTATCATTGTTTAATCCTTACATCGATATCCCACAAAATTCTCATAAACTCTTTGTTTTATTATATATATATATATATATATATATATATATATATATATTATTTGTAATTTATATAGTTCACCTCCCTGTGGTTCAACCCCGATCTTGCCGGGTTATATACTTCGACACTCTTACACCTGGGAGAAGACATCAATCTTTTGGTCGTGTCAAGTTTTTGGCGCCGTTACCGGGGAGGTAAATTCTTGTATAAATTATAATTTTTATTTTATTTTCTCTTTTCACTTTTCTTATATCTAACTTTTGTTTTTTTTGTTTTGTTTCCTTTTGTTTTGTTTTCTTCTTCATTTTATTCTCTTCCTACACGTGCATAAGAGTTTGGTCACGTACATTAAGTGGTAGATTTTGTAGGAAATCCTCATCATTTTCAAAAAACATGGCCGAAGAGGATAATCGGTCGCTTCATAATAAGAATAATGAAAATAATCATGTTAGAACAATTAGAGACTACATAAATCCAACAAGAATAAGTACACGATCATATATAGTTTTCCCTCCTCATGCATCTCACTTCAATTTTAAGCAAGAGAATGTCCAACTTCGCCTTTTTCAAGGAATGTCTCCATGAACAAGTCAATGCTTTAAACAGTTTTCAAAGGCCAAAACATAACCCATACTCGCAAACATACAACCTTGGTTGGAGAGATCATCTAAATTTCAGTTGGAAGAGTAGTAACAATAATACACAAACTTCATAACCACCATTTCAAGCATAACATAATTTTCAAAATTCTCATGGATATACACCTCCTTATTTTCCCCCTCCTAGAAGAAATCTTGAGGAAACATTGCATGCATTTATTGAAAAGCAAGAGACAATCAACACTCAATTTACTCAAACCATGACAGATTTTAAAGATACTCTTACAAAATTCAAATTTGCTCTTAGTTTTCAGGAGAAAGGTAAGTTCTCATCTCAACAATAGCAAAATCTCAAAGGGCAATACAATTCAAGTGCAAGTCATTACTCTCCACAGTGGTAAGGTTATTGAAAAACTCATTCTCGAACCTTGTGAGAAAGATGACGAGTCAATCTCTGAGGGTCAGGAAGGGGTTAAACTTGAACAATTCAAAGAAAAGACTGATTCCCTACCAATACTTCTATTTCCTCATGCCATGACCAAACAAAGGGAAGTCAATCACGGTTCTGAAATATTTGAAACTTTCAAACATAAAGAAATCAAGGACAAGAAAGGCACAAAAAATGTTGATACGGATCTTTTGTCAAGATTGACAATAGATTCGACATCCGACATCACACCAATCGATGATTACTTTCCTGGTGAATCTTTACTTTCTCTTAGTTCAATGCCTTGGTTTGCTAAAAATATCAATTTTCTTGCTTCAGGATTTTTGTTAGCTCACTAGAGTACTGAAGACAAAGGAAAGTTTTTGAACGAAGTGAAGAACTTTTATTGGGATGACCTTTATTTATTCAAATATTGTCCTAATCAAATATTTCGAAGATGTATTTCGGATAATGAGGTAAGTAGTGTCATTAAATTTTATGATTCTAAGGCAAGTGGGGGTCATTTCTCTTCAAAGAAGACGACTGCAAAAATCTTACAATGTGGATTTTATTGGCCCATCATGTTCAAAGACAAACATGTCTTCTGCAAAGCTTATGAAAATTGTCAAAAGTCAGGATTTATTTCAAAACATAAAGAGTCTTTAGATAATCTTCCATTAACTTTTGGGACATATCCTAATGGCAATGTGCATTGGGCATTTCATGACTTATGATCCCATTTTCATAAAGAACATGCTCGGCATAGTCTTCGAAATCTGACTATAAAAGACCATGTTTGCCAGTTTTTAAAAAAACTGGATGGGAAACCTATCCTCGACCTATAAAAGGCATTTAAGCCATTCTTGAACGTAAAACCAAGGGAAGATGTGAGCCACAAACAAAACTACAATTTAAGCCTCAGTTTGTAAGAACGTGTGTCTTTTGGTTTTATTAATAGCATACTATTTGTGTTTTGTTATTTCTTATATTTGTTTCAGGTTTGTCAGTGTTCATTGTTTCACGTGATGTCTTCTATATTCTATCTTTCTGCCTTAGGACATTGAGGATATTGTCTCGTTTTGGTTGAGAGGAAAATGTAGTAGTTGACAAAAAAGAAACTAACTAACTAACTACTTTTGTTTTTAATAAAACCATTTGATAAAACTGTTATTACTAGGATGGCAGAGTAAGGGAGAATTTTATTGACTCTTCAGATGCATCTTAGTAAACATTTTCCAATGGTTATTTGCAATATTCATAACAAGGTTTATCACATACTTCTCATAAAATATTTAGATTTATAAACTCTCGCATTATTATCACTTGATTTTGCTCGTATACTTATTTAACAAGTATTTATAAATCATCATTTTCACATACATTTTAACACATGCTTATGGGTTGCACATTGGATCATTACATTAATTATGTTCTTTTGTTAAAGGTAACAACTATGGAAAAGGGCTAATATATAATTTGCAAAAAAAAAATGATAATAAATGTAATTAAATAAATAAATAAAAACATAGATAAGTTTGGTTTCGTAGTCTCCCTAACCTATTCAATTAAGCTAGAAGGGGTGTTTTAACACCTAATACCCTAAAGTCAACTGACTTGGAATCTATTGGCCCAATGCTTGTTACATGGGTTAAGGAGAAAGCTTGAGGGAATCAAACATTGCACTATCTACATTTTAGCATCTACAACCCGAGTTATTAAGCTCGAAAGGTGTCTCAACACTAAATGGCCTAATACCAACTGGTCTGAGAGTCATTTGCCTAAAGCTCACTACATGGGTTCAAAATACATTGTGATATAAATTATTACTTAAAAAAAGAAGATAATCATCCAAACCCAAGGAAGTTAACCTTAAACATTAGAATAAAATTTTGTTTTCTTCCAAGTAAAGCCCCATAACTATGTGTTAATATATTAAGCATAGAAGGAAGGTTTATTAATATCTTGGTAAAAGAGATATTGAGCAGACATAAAAATCAAATGAGAGTTTGTTTATCTGAATAGATTAATGGAAGTTGAATGATGAATGTCTTGCTTTGTAGAACTTGCAAATTGTTTTTCTATTTTAACGCTTTGATTACTAGGGACTAGTAATAAGCTGGTTGACGGGTGTAATTAGTACTTAAAAGTACATTTTTATTAAGGTTTTACATCATCATTTTGCACTTGAAGTATCAATAACGCCTTAACTAGAGCATGCTTTATAATAACATGTCTAATAATATAAGATACCTTTAATTTATGGTAAATGTTAATCTTAAATGCAGGCTTATCACATAAATCAAAGGATTAATTGATGAATTTAACTACTGAAATTGAGAAGACAAAGAGAGGGCTAAGCTTAGAAAAGAGATGTTGGTTCAATCCAAACTGGAACACCATTCAGTTATTGGATCATAATTGAAGCTGTAGCACTTGAATTTAGGTCTGGTTTATATGGATAGAAAGCTAAGATATAGGCCTAAAACGTTCATGAAGAGTCTAAGATTCAAAATGATCATTTTCAAGTTTAAATTGTAGCAATAGCAGAGAAGTCAGAATCTGTCCTGCAGCCCAGACACTGTTAAGTTTTCAGCCCATATCTGAGTTCTAGAAGTCCCAATGACCTCATTCTTGTTTTTTTAGAAAGCTGAGACAATTTCTCAGAACTTTCATGCGGACTATCTGTTCAAATTCTGATGTTAGCAATGACATTTGTTGCAGACAAGAAGATTAGGATTGTTACCAAGTCAAGAGGTGGCCACCCACTCAACAATTAGTCATCAAATCAATAGTTCTGAATTTTGACCTATAAAAGGAGACATTTGCCATGCATTTAGACATCTTGGTGTTCAGATCAAGATCACTCTCTTTCTTTGTATTTTGTGATGTTCAAGTTTTATTTTATGTTATATCAATCTCTTGTTTATGCTTTCCATTTCCTTTCCTTTACTTAGTTAACTTATATCTTATTTATGTTCTTATCTTTTTTATTTATGTTTATCTTTTTCATTATGTTTATTATGTCTAGTTAAGTTTATTATGTCAATGTGAAAAGGTTACAATAATGGTGTAAGAATAAGTATAGTGTAAACTCAACATATACTTTAATGTTTGATACTAACATGTTTTGTATTTGTTATCTTATTCACTCTTAATACTTTGCTTGTTAGATGGTTAATCTAGATTTATGTTGTATAATCCTTGGTACAATAAATACTTGATCCATTCATAAGCAACTGTATGATATAACCGACACCTGTGTTATGAAAGGAACTTGATTTGTTGTTAACATAAATTAACGTCATGAATACCTGACAACATTTACAAGTACTAGCATTATTCGAATAAGATAACTAATATAATCATATTAACTATAATCCGATTGGAACCTCCTTTATGTGTGGTTTCCAGTTAAATAATAAAAAGAGTTTATACTATACTTATTTGAAATACCATTAGTGGATCCTCTAACATTGACAATTGTTTTATCATTGTTTAATCCTTACATCAATATCCCATAAAATTCTCATAAACTCTTTGTTTTATTAAATATATATATTATTTATAATTTATATAATTCACCTCCCTGTGGTTCGACCCCTGTCTTACCAGGTTATTTATTACTTCGATACTTTTACACTTAGGAGATGACATTAATCTTTTGGTCGTGTCACCAAGCATGAAAATTAAAACCTATATTATGGTATGAAGAAATAGTTAAATTACATTGTGTATTGTGTTTTGATATTAAAGTAATATGCTTGGAATAATGAATTGAGGGAGTTATGACAAAATGATGAGTTTTGTTAGAAAAGGTTAAATTGTTAACTTAGTCAATTATGGAGAAATTGGAAAAGTTGATTTTGATTGTTGAATTTAATTGCATTGAAAATTATGTTCAAATGATAAGTATAAGATGAATGAAATTTGTTTATGAAAAAATAAGCAATTTGGACATTGAAATTTGTTAACAAAAAATTAGGCCATTTGAACATTGAAATTCGTTAATGAAAAATCAAGTCATTTAGATATTGACATATTGTATGGATATTAAGATGAATTATAAAAATGAATAAATAAACATTTGAATGATAAGGGTTATAGTAAGGACATGGATAATATAAAGGAATATGTGTGTTTGAGTGTTGGATTGAATGGTGATAAAAAAGGAAACTTCTATGTTAAAGCCCTAAATTGGTCAGGTAAATATTAATTATTTGGTTTTGATGTATTAAATATGAAATTGTAAATTAGACATGTGAAAGTCTTAAGTGAGAACTTAACTTGATGGCATGGATATTGACTTAAGGATTGAAATATTAATTGATATTTGAAATATGATTGAATATTAATTGGAATTTGAAATGAATAGAAATCTCTATGGTTGAATTTGTGATTGGTGGCGTTAACATTTATTAATAGATTAACTATATGTATGTGATAGTCAAATTAGGTATTGAATTTATATCATTAAGGTGTGTAGGAAGCACATCCGAAAAAGAACATAATGTTATAGGAGAAGTGCACTAGGAGTTTAAGATAAGGTTCGCCCCTTTGCTTCTTTAATTGCTTTATTTTTTGTAATGATAAGATGCAATAAAAATATATGTATTTTTACTATAGTGTATTATGTGAATATTGCCTACTGGCATGAGAAAAATTGTTATGTGAATATTGTCTACGGGCATAAGAAATATTATTATTATTATTATTATGTGAATATTGCTTACGAGCATGAGAAATATCGTTGTGTGAATATTTTTGTGCGAATATTACCTATGAATAGGGAAAATATTGTTATGCGAATATGCCTACGAGGCTGGAAATTAGTGCGTATGTGTGACTTCTAATCGACTACAACAAATAACATCCTTATATAAAAAAGAAATTGACTAGTCGTTCTAAGTAAAGCTAGTGGTGTCAACGTAATTGATTGACATGATATTTAATTTACTAGTCATTATAAGTAAAGCTGATGGTGTCAATATAATTGACTACTAAGATATTTAATTGACTAACCATCTTGAGTGAAGCTAGTGACGTCAATGAAATTGACTTTTTGGGTATTTAATTGATTAGTTGTCCTAAATGGAGCTAGTGCATTAATGTAATTGACTATCAAGATGTATAATTGGCCAACTATCCTTGGTAAAGTTAATGGCATCACTATAATTGATTGCCGAGATATTTAATTGATTATCTATTCTGAGTGGAGCTAGTGACGTCAATGTAATTGAATGCTAGAATCTTTAACTAACTAGTTATCTTGAGTGGAGCTAGTGACATCAATGTAATTGACTATCAGAATATTTAATTGACTAGCTATCTAAGATGGAGCTAGTGATGTCAATGTAATTGATTGTTGAAATATTTAATTGACTAGTCGTCCTAAGTGGAGCTAGTGGCATCAATGTAATTGACTGCTGCGATAATTGATTGACTAGTTGTTCTGAGCGGAGCTAGTGGCGTCTATGTAATTGATTGTTGGGATATTTAATTGATTAGTTATCCTTAGTAGAGCAAGTGGTGTCGATGTAATTTACCGTTATGAGATTGACTAAGTTGCTTGGAGTGGAGCTAGCGACTTCTATGTGACTAATTTATCAAGTTATTAATGGATTAATGAAATAAAAATAGAGGAGTATAAGTTATGTTATACTATTGTTGAATTCTTTTCTTGATTAGTGATGTAATGGTAAAGGTCTAGGAAGGTAAGACCATGAAATTGTTTGGAATATTTGTGGATTATTGATGTCGACATTTAGGATTGTTTAATTTTTAGGGGAGACTTTGTCAAAATTTTGATAGAATATTAAATAACTAAAATGAGAGTAATATATAATCATGAATGACGGATTATGAAAGAAAAAAATGTTTAGAGTTTCAATTATTCATGTCTAGTGATGTATCTAAAACATATTTTAAAAGTTGAGGTTGTTACATGAAACTACAAGTGTGATGATGATGTTGGAGTTTTGTGATGTGTCTTATATATTTGGATAAAGTTTTTGTATAAGAGAAACTCTGCTAAAATTTCATCCCATTAGAAGTTTCCATTTGAAAATAATAAGTTAAGGTAAAGTATAGGCTTAAATCTTTCTAAAAAGGAGTAAAAAATAATGTAAAGGATAATAGCATGGTTCATGTGAAAAGAAAATGAAGCAATGAAACATGAGTGTTTAGTTAAAATAAATTTAATATTCAAAAAGCTGAAAAGGTGTAAACATGTTTGTGAAACAAAAAGTGACATAAATATGTATTGTGAATTAAAATAATGGTGTAAACCATAAATGGTTGTGATATATATTTACACACACACACACACACACACACACACACGATTGAAAACATTAAGTGTGGTTAAGGAAACGAATCATAGTATGAATCAAACAAATTGTGAATAAGGATGATAATTTAACGAAAACCTCATGGATACCAACTTGAATTTACCTAAATGGATATAAATTTGTTTTGCCCATTTAGGTTCAAGTGATACCCGAAGTGAAAAAATCATGTTCGGGTAGGATATGGATATTGTCATGCTCGATTTAAAACCTTGCACGAACTCAACCCGAACTATATACATAACCTTAAAATTTAAAAAAATTACATGTGTACCTAGTTATATATTTAAAGAAAAAATTAGTGTTACCCACATACCCTCTCTAGCATATTAGAGAGCCTCCCCCGTCTCACTTCCCTTCTCTTGCTCTCTTATCTAATCTCTAGCTAGCAGTAGACATTTCGGCAGCAAAAAACAACACCAGTAATAGGTTGGTTTATTCTTTATTACATATTGTAAGAATGAAATACAAAACATTTTTTTATACGAACCCACTGATCATATGGTCACGTAACCCACATGCAAGAAAGACAAATCCTTAAAAGCCAAATTATCAAGTTTGATAGGAGTGTGACATATAAACTACCTAAACCAAAACACCATCACTATTGAAATATGAACCCCCACCAAATGATTAGTGAATCATGAACAAGACGTATAATGAAGAACACCACAAAGTCAGTTATAATTTGATAAGTATGATTATTCTTTGTTTATTCAAAGAGAAAAGTGTTGCATCATGCAAAACATCAGTTTAATCTAAATATCATGGCTGAAAGCTAAAAACCTAAATACAATCTAAATAACCCTATTTATAATAGGTGGAAAACATCCTAAATAATTTTGAAAAAATAATAATAAAAGAGTTATAAATAAAATAGAAAAAAGAATCCTAAATCAACTAAGAAATTAATATAAATCCTGTATAGTAGCTTCTAGACCTTATCACAAGGCCTTCCTGATGTTGGATTGATCTGAAATTTTAACAAGATATAAAACAAGGCCTCTAAAAGTGTCTGGTAAAATTTCAACCTGATTTGATGATTGAATAAAAGATTACGCTTGTTAGAGTAAAATTATGCAATAGAAAAAATCAGCCTAATAATCCTTGTAAGAAAAAGATTTTGGAACATTGAAGGAATTCTTGTTATACTTGGAAACTATATTGCTTCTAATCAAAGATCTTTAAAGAATTAGAAAGAGTTCTAAAATTAGCTACTGAATAGCCTTTCATTATTAGTAAAAGAATCCTCTCTAAATTGAAAGTCTATAAGTCAAAAGACAATAAATAACAAAATCTATATTGCATGTTCTAACCTCCATTTCCAACTCCCTTACCCAAGTCTCCTCGTGTATCTATTAATTTCTCCATAATACCTTCACTAGGGGAACTCTCTTGTTTCATAGTTTCTTTTCACTTTGATCAACAATCCATCAAAACTTGTGGCAAGATTCAGAAGGATCCAATTTGGCCTTTTGAAGCAATGATATATGAAACACATCATACGTCTAATTTTCAATATACTACTAGCCCAATTCTCTTTTTAACCTCAAAGGAGTCAATTTATTTGGGTGACAGTTTTCCCTTATTTCCAAAACAGATGATGTTCTTGGAGGCCATGACTTTTAAGAATACTTGATCATCTATGTTGAACTCTACTGGTCTCCTCTAAATAACAACATACCTTTTATGTATATCTTGAGCTTTCTTCATCCTTTATCTAATTTCCTTCACTTTGTTTGTAGTCATCTAGACAAATTTTGGTCCTAATAACTTTCTTTTACCCACTTCATCCCAACATAGTAGAGGACGACATTTCCTCTTATATAATGCCTTAAATAGAGCTATAGCTATGGTGATCTGATAGCTATTATTGTATGTAAATTCCACCAATGATAAAAAAATCTTCATAGTTTCCGACAAATTTCTCTCACAAGATCTCAACATGTAATACCCTACACTTTCTCGTATGTTTTTACTTAATTTCAATGATCGAGTACATAGAAATTTAGGTAATATTTTTTCTATTTGTAAGGAAAGCCCCAACAACCTTTCAATAGTTTTATAAATGTACATAATTTATTACAACTCTTGTTAAAATTACATGCAAATTAACTTTTTATAAGTTTTTCTTTTTCTAAAAATGCAAATATTCTTTCTATATAATACTGGGTAGCTTAGTGAACTTAAGAAATAGATATCCACAAAGAAATTTATCTGTGACATACACAAAATTTTTTTAAAAAAAATCACATTAAACATTTACGTCATCCAAGTTACTAACATTTAACACATATATGATCAAAACCAATTTTATAAATTTATTTTTAAGAACGTTGATCTTATATCAATTTCCAATATCTTACATTTTTTTTATTATTCCTCAATGAATTTTCTTCCCATCATTTTATTCATCACATTATCATCCTTGCATCATGATAACTGTTTCATTCGTAATCTAGTTTAACTCATCACTATACGATTTATTCCTTACAACTTTAAAATTGATCGATCTCATTCAAACATCTTTATACAATGTTCCTTTTTACATCGAGGTTATTTCATAACTATTTATATTTCATGAATATATTCCATATATACTAATATTATTATTTCACAACTCATGGAATTTAATATGATCTTTTCATCTCTCAACCACCTTTAATACATATCGTAACTTATTGTGTAATCATGTTTATTTCACATCGTTATTTTATTAACAACATATTTAATTGATGTCAACTTTTTACTTCCCTAACATTTATTACATTATGATACATCATACTTCAATCCATATAACACCTTTGTTATATTGAGAAATTTCCTTGATTCAGTATTCATTCCAACTATTTCATATCCACCTCTATTATTTATACTTTACCACGTAACCTTCCATTACTTTTATACTTACACGACGTTCTCAAATCATATTTCTTTTCTGTTAAACTTTGTTTATATGGCTAATTTAATATCCAATCATTAAACTTTTAAAACAATCAAACTTATATACACCTTGCTCCATTACATGTTATTGTTTTTCTCATTTGGTCAACCAAATAAACTCTTAATGACTTTATATGACAACCCCAACCATTTGGTTATAATTTTGCGTAACTCCCTTTTAAAATAATTTCACATACACTCTATTAAAATTGTGGTGGATTTTTCCTTGTATTTGGACTCTACCAAGTTATCGACATCTTCATCTATATCTCAATCCAATACTATAATCATGTTCCAATTTACAACATTTATATCACAATATAGTAATATAGATATCAGCTTGGGGACTCTAGTGCGAGTGAAATCTAACAAATAAGTTATTTTTCTATATTAGAACTTAGTACATCCTTGTGAGAATTAAAACTTATTCCTGTTCATTCAACTCATTAGATGGATTTTGATAACAATTATAAGCTCATCACTTTCAACCCATGTATATTTCATGAAAATACTTTACCTTATAAGATAGGTTTAATATCCTAGTAGTTAGACAAATTGATGTCACTAGCCTATTACCGGGCACTAGACCCATTACTAGGTAATCTAGTTTCATCGCCCATTACTAGTCATTAGACCCATATCAGGTAATCTAGTTCCACCGCTCCTTACCAGGCACTAGCCCTATTACTGAGTAACTAGTTTTGTAACACCCTGTGCAACAATCACAATTAATTTACACAACATTCCATGTATACATATTGTATTTAGATATATACACATTTTATGGATACAAAATTACATTACAAAACAAAATTTTCATTTCTTCCATTTACATCATTTGATTAAACAAAAAAAAAAAGCAAATGCATGATCTATTACTCGGCGCGATGCTATGAGGTACCTGGAAATTTATTTAATACCAAATACAATCAACATTACTCACAATGATTATTTACTATTATCTCTTCTATATATTTACCACATCAATTACAAAATAGTTAATTTCTTATTTTACCATTAACCTTACAAATCAATATAATTAGGACAATTTAAGAACATATCAATATCCTCTCTAGCCTAAATCGTATTTGTTCCATTACCAAATTAACTAGTTTCCATATTGTCTATTTACCAGGACACTATTCTCATTAACGAGGGTAACTAGTTTCACTGATTGCCCATTAACTAGGGTACTAGTCCCTTTAACTAGGGTAAATAGTTTCTCAAATAATTATTTGAACATATTAGGTCTTAATATCAACATTTATATACATTCACACTTTCAGCACCATAAATTTAACATATATATGTATTCTTTCAACCATAATGTTATTGTCCAACAACCAAAAAAGACATCTTCACCAATAAGAAAGATTAACCAAAAGAGGAAAAATAATATGATTATCGATGTTGATGATTTTCTAAATTGAGCATGCATTAGAAGAATAAATTGATGTCCTTTCATGTAAAAATGCATGCACTAAAGAGGAAATGGTTAATGAATTTTTGTAATTGCATCTTTGTTTTTTATTCAATAAATAGATGAGCAAAATACAATAAAAGAGGATGATATATTGGAAATTCCTTTTAACATAGAGATGAGAAACCACGATGACATCATATACACCAATATGGTTTTTTCTCTTCCCTATTCATTTTGAGGAAAAACCTAGATAATTTCCTTATCTTGACTCGGATTATAAATAAAGTGTAAATGAAAATGTAGAAATTATCATGATTGTTTAATCAAATCCTATGGTCAATCAAATCTAGGTATGGGGTTTGCTAAGCCAGTAATGGTTATAAGTCAATGCTTTAAACCTCTATACATCATTGATAACTCAATTATATACCAATATAAAGTTTTTGGTTAATAATAGTGCAACATTCAACATTATGCATATAACCTTGATTAGGATAATTAGTCATGCCAAGGTTGAGATTATTCTATCTGAAATTCTTATATTAGAATTTACAAGAGGCATAAGAGATATTATAGGAATCTTGCAAGTGGGTTCATAGTAAGGTCCATACATGGCATTAGTACTATAATCGAGTCTTATTACAAATATGATTGAGAGCCTAAAGGGTCACATGTATAATAGGAATTGAATGTTAATGTAATACCAATGATTGATTACTTAGATTCCTAATGAAACTAAGACTCTCTTAAAAGTTCTCTTGAGATTAGGACTCTATACTAGTCCTAATAAGGTTAAGATTAGGAATCTGATCATTACTAGGAGTCTAGTTTTATCCATGAAACTATAATCCTAATAAGATTAGGGTGTGTTCCAAGATTCCTATTTTGACTAAACCTTTTTAAAATATTCCAATCATAAATAGGAATTGACACGTGGTACATAGGTTGGACTATCTGGAATAATATTGTGTTTAGGTTTCTAGGCCTTGAAAGCCTACATGTTAGGCATGAGGATTTTCTATCCATATAAACTTATAAAGTCCACATAACATCTTTGGTTCATCATCATCCATGTAAGCTTAAGAGCCTATATTAAGTTGGAAAAACAAGCCCAAAAGGTTGAATTTTCTCATAATTCTAGCATAACTAGGATTAAACCTATTATCTATCTTATATTTTGGGACGTATCTTGATTAGCACCAAACACAATCTATGTTGATTGTACTAAAACTAAAAAAAAAAGGAGTTAAAATACCACATTTTAATGATTTTTAAAGTATGAGAAACCAAACTCTAAGTAGAGAGAGCAATGAAAAAACCAAAAAATGTTTACAACTTTCTTCTTTTCATTTTTTCTTAGAGAAAAAGATTTATCAACTTTTTCAATATTTTATGTGTGATAATAATTATTAGAGGATGATTAGCATAAAATTTAGAATAAATTTTCCTTAATAAAAAATTGTTTTATATTGGGGTTTGACATTCATTCCTACATGGACCAACACTAGAAATTGAATAATTGGATGACTTGTAGGTTTAACACAACCAAACCTAAAAGGATTTCTTCTTATAAGATTGCTTCTATTTTGAGAACAAGGTATTTTTCATTCTATTAGATAAGTTTTGATTGATATTGAATCAAATGGATCATTTTTTAGCAATTATAATTATAATTTTTATTGTGCCTATGCCTTGATGACTTATAGTGGTAACAATTATTTTATTCTAAACCTGTAGATATTCAAATCTAATTAAATGTATTTAAGAGTTAATTAATTTTGTTAATTTGTCAATTTCAATCGTGGAAAGGTGTTTTCAAAGTGTTCGGAAAGCTCGAGTTTAATTTACCTAAATTATGATTCTTAATTAGGATTTGAGTTTATCTTTGCATAAAATAAGAGTTAAGATTTGTTATCATGAAGGATGATGGAAATACTATAAGATGCATTCAACCTAGTATAAACTTTTAACTAGGCAGTTTAAGCATATAGAAGTCCTTACTTTTGGTCCATTAATCTCCTTCATGATTGTGCATTCTATATGATCAGCTAAATGGTAGAATGAGATTATATATGCATGCTAATTAAAAGATGAAACCTTCTAAAAATTCCCTCTTAAGCAATATTAAATCCATTTATCTGAACCATTGTTTGTAAATTACTTGTTAAGATAACTCAAGGTCATGACTACCTTTGATATGCTAACAATACTAGATATAATATGTTGTTTAATGAGTTAGGCTTAAATAGATTGTTGGGTTCATTGAGATAACTCATAGCTGAATAGTTCTATAGATAAGGGTTAGACAATACAATAGCTGTATATGATAACAATTTCCTACCTAACCAATCAAAGAGCTATATGAGATCTAATTGGTAGCTAATATCAATCTAATCAAATATGGTTTAAATTATTGAGATAAATTTTGGTTATGCTGAACAAAATAAGAACCTAGCCCACTAAAAAAAATCTTCCAATAGGATTTTTTTCCTTTTTGATAATTAAGGGTTATTGATTTAGCCAAATTAGTGAGATCTAAAAATTTTAAAACCTAATGTTTTATTATTAAATATTGTACTAATTGCACTTTTATTTTCACTTATTCAATTAAAAAATAAAAACAACGTATCCCTGTGACACATCCTAAAGAAGGATAACTGACTTGGTGACTATAACTTTCTTGATTGAAAGTGAAACTTGAGAATTGATCTTAAACATAAGTGTATCCTTTATATGAAAGAGGATACACTCCCAACCAAATTATTAAAAGAGAGAAAGGATAAGTATAGAACTTAGTATAAACATAAAGATGATGATGATCAGGCTTAATACATTATGCTAGCATCAATTACACTTGAGTTGTAAAAGTAACATCAACATATGGATGTTATGACCATCATGTTTAGGACCTTCCAAGAGAAAGTTAGATATAAGTGGTATGAAGTGTTTAAATAATATTTTTTATATAAAACAGTGTAGCCCAAGGTCTAAAAGGATAATAAGCATGTTTTATTAGTTCAAAATTCCTATTTTAAGAGTAAAGCCCAAAAAGAAAAAAAGGGCCTTAAATCTAATAGATACAACAATGAAATAGAAGATCTAAAAGACCAAAAAGGATGAGAAAGGCATATGTTTCTACTACGTTGAGATAATAAATTTGAAGCATAACAACAAAAGGTTCATTGTAATCATAAAGGATAAGAAGAAGTCTTTAAAAGTTAGACCTTCAAGTAATTATGTTATTGAGATAAATCCTTCTATTTCTAAGAATAACAATTAAATATTTGATATTGAGTATAGGTCCCATATTTTTTAAAAGAAATTATAGGGTCGTAGAATTATTAAAACACTAGTTGAATGAACGATAGAGCTATGAGTTAGCAATGGAAAAAAGAGTTTATGCAATTGTTAAGACTTGATTGTTGTCATTACCTCTAAGGTTAGTTTTAAATTTAAATAATTGCTATTATGTTTCAACATTGACTAGAAATATTATTTATATTTCTTGTTTATATAATAATGATGGATATTCTTTCAAAATATAAAATAATAATTGTTGTTTCTTTTCAAAGTAAGGTGTGTGGTATGGTCAAGCTAAAATTGATAATGAATTATATGTTCTAAACTTAAACACTCTTATATTTAAGATATATAAAAAAAAACTTGAAGGAGATGATCCTAGCAAAGCGTATCTTTAGCACTCTAGACTAGGTCACATTAATGGGACATATAAAGATAAAAAGTTGGATTTATTTGATTATGAATCATTCAAAATATTAAAAAAATTCTAATGGGAAAGATGATCTATTAGTGAGAAAAAAGAGAAATGGCTACAAACTTATAAACATAAAGATGTTTGTGGGCCCATATCAATTCAAGTTATAAAAGTTTTTAACTACTTCATAACTTTTACTAATGACCAATACTGATTTAAGCTTCATACTAATAGTTATATGTTATTTATGAAAAATAAATTTGAAGTAATTGAAAATTTAAATGATTCATATTTAAAGTAAATAAATAAATAAGGAAAGTATAAAAGCTCTTCAATATGGATTAAGGAGGTGAATACTAAAGCTCCAAGTTTCATGATCATCTTAAAAGAATAGGATGTTCTCTCAATAGACTCTACCAAGAACTTCATAGTTGAATGGAGTGTTAGAGAGGAGAAATCCAACCTTTATGGAAATGGTTTAGTCTAGGATGAGTCATGTAGATTTTCCTTATTCGTTTCAAGGATAAGCCCTGATGACTGCAATATTTAATAGAGTTATATAACAATCCATTGATCAAACTTAATATGAAAATGGAGGCAGCCTAACCTCTCATTCCGTAAAATCCAGGGTTGAGAAGCTTATGTTAAATGTGTTGACATTGATGAGCTTGGACCTAAGTTTGTTATAAGTATGTTTGTGGTTATCCAAAAGAAATAAATGGATAATATTATACGCTCAATGAAAATAAAGTGTTTATTTCTTGTTACGATATTTTCCTGAAAAATGAGTTTGTTAATAGAAAAAACAGTAAAAGTAAAGTAAAACTTGATAAGATCAAGAAACCATGAACTAACAATCCTCTAAAGATGAAACTGTTAATATAAACTCAACAAGTTCTTAAGGTGTCTGACCTATAATTGATCATATATGAACCTTGAATGTCCTCTAAGGTACATTATAGGTAAAAGAGATATAGATTTCTCGTATCAACATACAATGACATGTTAGTCATTGAAAAAAAAACTATGACCTTTAAGGAGGAAATATATGATATTGTCTTTAAGAAGTGGCTATGCACTGAAATCCAAAATGAAATATATGTTAACAAACAAGTGTGAACTTTGGTAGAACCATCTGAAAGGATAACACTGATACGATACAGGTGGGATTTAAAAACAAAATCAATGTGGCAGTTAATAGTTGTGATCATTTTCGGTTCAGTTCAGTTTTTATCAAAAAAAATAACAAATCAAAATTTTTAAAAAAATGAAACCGAACCGATTTCGGTTCGGGTTTTTTAGGACAAAAACCAGTTCAAACTGGTTTGGCTCGGTTTTTTCCGGTTTGGCTCGGTTTTTTCAGTTTGGCTCTGTTTTTTCAATTTGGCTCAATTTTAGCTCGGTTTTTTTCCAATTTGGCTCGGTTTTGTTCCTGTTTTTTTTGTTTGGGTTTGGTTCGGTTTGGTTTTCTTTATTTCAGGCTTATAAAACAGAAACCGAATCGAAACGGTCGGTTTTTTCAAAATTTTAATCGTTTTGTTTTCACGGTTCAGTTTTTTCGGTTATTTTTTTTCCGGTTTTCTCGGTTTAATCAGTTTTTTTTGTTTTTTTGCTCACCCTTAATAGTTAATGTGCTTACCTATAAAGCACAATTAGTGAAAAAAAAGGTTATAACCAAAGGTGAGGTGTTGACTTTAATAAAACATTTTGATATGTAGTGATTGTTAAATCTATTTAGATTTATTTGTTATTGTAACATACCTTTTTTATGAGATCTAACATATTCATCTCAACATTGTTTTCTTTAATGGAAATTAAGAAGAGGATATGTATATGCATAACCTAATGATTTTGTATTTAAGGACCATGCCTCAAAGGTAGGCAAGTTACAAAGGTCCATTTATAGACTAAAGTAAGCTTTTTAAAGTTGGAATGTTTGTATTGATAAGATAGTAAAAGAGTTTTATTTCAAATAAAACAATGATGAACCTTACATACACAAAAAGGTTAGTGGGAGTGAAATTGTATTCTTAGTCTTATATATCGATGACATATTTTTCATTGAGAATGACATCTAATGTTAGAATTTATCTAATTATGATTATCCAAGAACTTCTCTATGAAGAAATTAGGTGAAAAAACTTATATATTAGGTATCAAAATCTATAAGGATATAACTAAAATGTTGTATGGCCTTCCCAATAATGTATATATTGACAAAGTACAAAAGCAATTTAGCATTAAAGAATTCAAGAAGGGATAACTTCGAATGTCACATTTTGTATCTCTCCAAGAAGATGTGCCTATAAATACAATAGGATAAAAGTAAGATTAATAAGATCCATATGCTTTGGTTAAACAAAGGATCAATCATGCATGCCATGTTATGTACTTTAATGTATCATATACATTAAGTAGAGTAAGTCGATACCAAGTAGATCCAGATAAGTGTCAATATAAAGTAATCAAGAACACTTTTAAGTACTTGAGTTTTTAACTCGAACATGATGATTTGAAGTCATAGTCAAGGTGTCTATTTTGTCTTAATGGTGGTACAATGAGATGGAAGAGTTATAAGTAAGAAACAATAGTCAACTTAACTACCAAAGTTAGATGTGTTTCCCGAAACATATAAATATAGCGAAAATAGTAATTTTAATGTTTTTGTTAAGAGTTTTAAAGATCTTATTAGATTATCTAAAGTCATTTAAGCTTTGAGAGAAGATTACCTAAATATTACATATTTGATTTTAGGTTTAATCAACATCTTCAAGACTGGGTTGTCACAAATCACAAGTCATCCAAATATCTAACCTCTAACAGTAATCTACATGAACCATCAATGAAAGATCTTTTAAAATCCTTTTAGGAGAAAAGGATAACATTCTATTTACAAAGAAAAACTTAAAACCTTATAAATGACAAAATATTACTTTCTCTTTGAAAAATGTCACATATATTATTTTATGATAATTTTAGAAACTTATTAAATCAAGTCTCTTCTTGATTTTTTAAATCTAAAATCATAATCACTTGTATTAATTACATTATAATACTCAATTTCTAAACTTATTTACAATCAAATTATACTTAGTCAATCATCCCAATTTAATTTCTGACCAATAGCTCTTAATGTGTGTGACACATTAAGTTCCTTAATATGTTGCCCCAAATATAAATCATAATCCCAAATAAAATAGGATAAATAAATTAAAAAGCTTAATTTATCACCAATTCAATAAATTTATTGATTTATGTTTGAAGAACAACTACAATGTCTGACAATATGTCATAATCGCTTAAATATTAGAAAATGCATACATGTTTTGACTTAACTTTATAGTGATTGATTTCTCTATATAATTATTATCCATTTATCAAGAATATTTCTTTTAGGTATTGTATTATAAAATGTGTTTTATCTATTAAATCATGTTTGTTCTCGATACCATAGTGATTGATTCTTTAAATAAGATTTGAAACTCTTTTCAAATATCATCCATATTGCGAAAGGATTTCACAATGAATACTATTTAAGAGTAGATAAAAATATTTTTTCTAATATACTAGGGTGATGAATCCTCTCTTGATCTCGCAAATACCTTTATATAGTTCATTATATATTCAATATATGCTGATTTGTTACCCTTGATTATGATAATGTGTTGTCAGGATTAATTCATAACATTCTCTTTATAAGATAACTTATTCACTTTAAGTCTAAGAATCACTTACAAAACTATTATGTAAGACTTTCTATAAATATAAGAGATCTCTTTATATAGAACTCTCATGTGGCTTAGTTTAATGTACACATCATCTAACAAGCACTATTTTATGAGAAAAAATGTTTTCTTTCATAAATAAAAGAACATAATATTTATCAATCTCATCATCTCTAAATAATTTTCAATCTTAGTAAAGTATCGACTAGGAATATTTAATAATAATACTTTGATGACATTGGAATCTCATAATCACAAACACTTTATAATTTTCTTTGCAAAATATTTTTGTTCTAAAGATTTTATCTTTACTCTAGACTTATTAATCCAACATTAATGAATATTAAAGATAAATACTACCTTTATTAATAATAAATTTGTTTTAAAATGAACAAAGTTAATCCTACATATAACCAATTGATTGGCTAAAAGACATATACATTAACACTTTCTTACTTATACCAAAGTCAATAACTCACAAATCTAATGTCATATCTCTTTATGGTAATCATGCTTTTGTTAGGATAGTACCTCACTGAGAGGATTTGTGAAATTCTTTTTAGTGGGCACTTATTTTATCTTAACATTTTTCATTTTTATTATTTGTCTAATAAAATGGAAAATTATATGTTTGGATTGTTCATTAGCCTTGGTTCTTTGATTGTGTAAGAGCTCCATTGTTATCATAGTACAAGGCTATTGGATCAACAATGTTAGGAACCACGCCTAGTTAAGCAATGAACTTCTTGATATAAATAACATTTTTTTACTGCCCTAGATATAGAGATTTATTCAACTTTAATTATAAAATCTCCTATGGTATCTTAATTAGAACTCTTCCAACTTGCAATGCTACTATTTAGAGTAAAAAAGTATCGTGACTGAGATTTGTTATCATCAATGTCCGATTGAAAACTAGCATATGAATAACCATAAACTACCAGTTCATCTCTTCTATTAACTAGAAAGAGATTCTTTGTTTTTTTAATACTTAAATAATGTTCTTAACCATCTTTCAATAGCCTTAATCTAGATTAGAATGATATCTGCTTGTTATGCTCAAAAGTATAAGATATATTTGATCTTATATGTAAACATCACATATATAATGGATCCTAGTCGAAGCATATGATATCCTTTTAATTTTTTCTCTCTTGATTTATGTTTAAGGGCAAATATCTTTGCAAGATATGTATTCATGCTAAACCGTTTTATTAGGACAATCCAAACAACCTTCTAGATTTATTTCTATAAATCATTGTTCCTAGTATATAGTCTGTTTCTCATATATCCTTTATGAAAACAATTCTTGAACTACTAAATCTTTACTGACTAGAGTAAATAATGTCATTTTCTATCATCAATATGTTATCTACATATAATATTATGAAAATAAATCCATTCCCACAAACTTTTTTATTAACACAAGGCCTATCCATATTTTTTTCATGAAATCAAACTTTTTAATTATCTTGTTAAAATAGATATCTAATTCCTTGGAGCTTGCTTAAGTCTATAAATAGATTTATATAGTTTGTATGCATTGTTGGCAGATTCTTTAGATTCAAAACCTTCACTTCGTGTGATATACATATCTTCATGAAGATTCATATTTATAAATGCAGTTGTAACATCTATTTCTAAATTCCATAATTGTGGTATGCAGCTATAGCAAATAGATTTTTTTTGGATTTTAACACAGCTATCAGTGAAAAGATTTTATCAAAGTTGTCGCACTCTAACATCGTGATGACCTACCTTTTTTCCTAGAAGGGAAAATGTTTTTTGTGTTAAAAGGGGACATGAATGAGACATATGAAAAGGAGTTGCCACTTAATATTATTGTCACCATTAACCCTAACTACTCTTTAGAGTTTTAAGCTAAGGGACTAGTTATGCCAAAAAGATATTATCATCTTAAAGCATCATAACCAAAATAATCACAATGCACAATGTGATTGTGGACTGGAAGAGACTGAAACAGTAGGTGAAAATGTCAAAACAATGCTTAAAAAGTTGTTAATGACATCTTGGATTGCATCATGTTTAGCTAAAATTTAGGAAGAGGAGGCTTGGAGCCTGGTTTATATTAAACACCACTTCTATTTGTTTTCTAATGGTTGTGGTGGTTTCAATCACCGCTAGGGTATATAGAGATTTGGTTGTTCAAAGTTTGGCTCCATTTTACCTATAATGTTATTTATTTCAAACAACTTGGGTTACAATGTGTGTCGAGCTTAGTGGTGGGAGAGGAGGCATATGAGATACTTTGCAGGCTACACCACCTCCTCCTCTTTCTAATGGTGATGTCAGTGTCAATCATTATTGGTCTATGAGAGAGATCCAGCATCTGAGAGTTTTGATTATATGCTGTTTATTTCTTTGGCAACCTCACTTCCTTTTTTTTTGGTGTTTTATGATAAGAGGTAGGTTAAGATGTGGGTTCTTAGTTTTGTTTTTTGGTTGTTTAGGAGAGATGTTAGGGTTTTTTTATGTTGTTTCATTCTCAAATTCCAGTCCTCTTCTCTCTTTCTTTTTCACTCCTTCTCTTTCTCTTTTTATGGCAGTTAGGGTTTCTCACATCTCCCCCTCTCACACTATTTTTTTTTCTATTTATACTATTCATCTTAGAATTATTTTTATTTATGATCTCTTATTCTAAGTATATCCTAATAATATCTTTATTGTATTTTTCTTTTTTATCATTCATTCTTTTTGTTTTGCACTATAGCTCACTTGTCCATTTTACTCCCTATTTTTATTTTATTTTTATTTTCTCATTTTAATCTTCTTCATAAAACAACATTAATATCAATTCAAAAATTTTAGAAAATTGATGCATTAATGGACAAGATGCATCGAAAGCATATTTTTGAATTTTTATTTTTTAAAAAAATGTTGAAAATTACAAAATGGGCACAAATTTGTTAAAGCATACTCTTGAATTTTTTTTATTTTTTTTTAGAATATATCAACAAGATAAAATAGTTTAAAATCATAAAATAGGCATGTGAATGGCCAAAATGCATTGAAAACACATCTTTTGATTATTTTTTGGAAAATATTTTGGAATTGGAAGTCAAAAAATGGGTTATGAAAAAAATCAACCCCTTGTCTTTATCTGTAACCTTTGACAACTAATCTAGCTTTGTACAATTATAGATTGTCATCTAGATCAATTTTTCTCTTGAAGATCATTTTATATCTAATTATTTTTATTCATTCAAGTGGATCAATCAAGGTCCACACCTAGTTTGTGCACATGACATCCATCTCGGATTTTATAGCCTCAAGCCATTTCTTAGAACCAATATTAGATATTGCTTCCATATAATTGGTAGGCTCATCAAGTATGATCAATTTCATTATTTTTAGCTTTCATATGAAGTCCATGTCTCATTGATGCATGACATGTCCTACCAAATCTATAGAGTTCTTATGTTTTTTGAGCTTCTAGCTGAATATCCAATGTATAGTCTTAGGCTCAGGTTCTATTTGGATGTCAATTTATTATTCTTGAACTTCTTTAAGTTTTATTTTTCTCTCATTACTCCTTTCAAGAACAAATTCTTTCTTTTAGAAGGTAGCATGTTTTGAGACAAACACCTTTTGCTCAATATGATGGTAAAAATAATATTTAATAGTTTCTTTTGGATGTCCCATAAACTTATATTTATCTGAATTAACTTCTAATTTTTTAAATACAATACCCTTCATATATGCCTCATATCCTTAAATATTTAAGTATGATAAGTTTAGTCTACTATCTTTCCATGTCTTATATGGAGTTTTATCAACAAATCTTATTAAAACCCTATTTAAAAGATGAACAATAGTTTGAAGAGAATAGGCCCAAGAATAAAGTGCAAGATGTATATAACTTATTATAGACCACACCATATTCAATAGAGTGTGAATTCTCCTTTCAGAAAGTCGATTATGCAATGGTGTTTTATGAATTGTCTATTATAAAAGAATTCTAATTTTTAGATTATCTTTAAATTCTTCGATCAAGTTTTCATCAACTCAATTAGAATGAAGTATTTTAATACTCATTCCATTTTATATTTCAACTTCACTTTTAAAATTTTTGAAACTTTCAAATGATTCATTAGTGTGTTTCATCAAATACACATAACTATATCTAGAACGGTCATAAATAAAAATGATGAAATATGTTCTATAGATTTTGTACTTGAATTACCCCATACACAAAGGATGACACATTTTATCCATTGCAAAAAGATGAATCATGCTTCTGCTATTGCTCAGCTTTTTTTTTGAAAGGTGGTTCATTTATATGGGGTGCCAAAGACCATCACTTTTGACTGAGACAATAATTTTCTTAGTCACTTTTGGTGTATTTTATGGAAAATGTATTGTTTTTCATTACAATTTAGTAGCACAACACATCCAAAGGCAGATAGGAAATTGAGTTGCTAAATCAGACACTTGTAAACTTGATAAAGAGCATTTATAGTGACATGCCAAAACAGTAGGATTTTGCTCTTGCACAAGCAGAATTTGAATATAATAGTTTTAGACAGTGTCACAGGTAAATCTCCATTTGATACTGTGTATATATAGTGTGTTAAGTATATACTACATCTTCTACCATTCAAAAGGGTGTTGGATTTAGCATGGCTATTGAGAAGATGGTTATGGATACACATGTTATTACAGAGGATGTGGAACAGAATTTGATGAAGACCAATACCAAATACATGGAAGCTTCCAATAGACACATCTATGCTAAGGTGTTCATATGCTAAGGTGTTCAAGGGAGAAAATAAGGTAATGGTGTTTCTTCATAAAAAGATTTATGATGGATTCGTATAACAAGCTATAGTAGAAGAAATATGCTCTTTACACCGTCCAGAAGAATATTAGTGACAATGCTTATGTTATCAATTTACTAGATAATATGAGTATTTCTAGAAGTTTTAATGTGTCAGATATTTATCCTTTATATGATGATCAACCTTCATATTCAGGGCTTAGAGGTGACTTAAGGTCAAGTCTTTCACAAGTAGAGGGGGCTAATATGGAACATGTTACAAAAATATTTATGGATCAGATAAACAAGGCCAAACTTCAAAACAAGTTCATGAAGAAACCTAAAAGCATTTAATATAAAGCTTGAACTTGTTTTAATTATTTTTCTATTTTAATTTTAGATTTTAATTATTTGTTTTCTACTTAGTTTAGGACATTTAATTTAACTAGTGTTTTATTAATTAGGAATCCTAATGTTAGATGGATTCTATTAGTTAGGAAAATTTTAATTAGAAAAGTTTTTCTATAAATGATTTTAGGTCCAAAACTAATATAAATAGAGATGTCTAGTTTATTTTGAGAACATTCAGATTTTTATAAAATATTAGAGATGTTAGGGCTATAACTTTAGAACTCAAAAACCCTGGTTTTTATCTACGATATACACCATGTCATTTCTTCTTAATAAAAAAAGCCTCCTTTTTCTTCATTTTTTTATATTTTCCTTCTAATCTATTTTTCAATCAATCTCATATGGATAACCACTAGCCTTGATGATATTAGATTGATCAAATTTTTTTTTAAAAAAAAAAGTGATTCAGAAAACCTGGGGAAAAAATATTTTTTAAAAAAGGGGAAGATGATAAATTGAAATTCACAACTCATTAAATATGAAAGAACAAAATGCGGTAAAAAAGGACATAAAAAGACCGGTCCTCGTCAACATGAGTTAGCATGACAAGCTTGTAACCTCGGTAATCATGGTCGAGCCAACTTAGGATATTCTGTTATACCCGCTACTGAAATCATGAGATTGAAATAACCCGATCAAAAAATAAAAAGAATTATAAAGATTTTTGTTTTTTTTAAAAAAAACATGTTAACATTTTAAACCCTTGACTTGTTTCATTAGACCCGAAACACCCTATCTGAAAAAATCATGAAGTTCAATTCTCAATCAATCAAATATTGAAGGATAAAATTAAAAAAAAAATTTAATTATACAAAAGGATTTAAAAAATAGCAATGAAAAGAATGATGATCAAAATTAAAATATAAAATAAATTTTATATTTGATTAAAGGGTAAAATTGAAAAGAGAAATTAATTTAGGAGAAAGACCCAAAAAGAATGAGGGTCAGAATTTACTTAAAAATAAAAAATAATTTTTAATTGACTAGTGGAATTGAAAAGAATAATACCTTTTATAAAAGGGTTAAGAAAAAATTAGAAATCAAAATAATAAGGACCAAATTGGAAAACATAATACCATCAATTTGAATTGGATGATGAAATTAAAAACCAATAAAACTTTTACATAAGGGCCAAGAAAAAAAATCAAAAGAATAAAGACCAAATTGAAAAATATAATATTTGGTAAATTAGGATGGAATGTTGAAATTAAAAATAAATAAAACTTATACAAAAGGATCAAGAACAAAATCTAAAAAATCAAAAGAATAA
Source organism: Populus nigra (assembly GCF_951802175.1). NCBI lineage: Eukaryota > Viridiplantae > Streptophyta > Magnoliopsida > Malpighiales > Salicaceae > Populus > Populus nigra. The sequence continues at coordinate 9,307,019 of NC_084866.1, read as the reverse complement.
AGATTGAAGTTGAAATACAAACAATAAAGAAAGTCAAGTTGTACATTTTAGGGGAGGAAAGAGAAAAGAAGAAAAACAAAGACCTATGGGTGACAAACTAGACCACCAACATCAACATGTGCTGCTTCACAGGAAAGAGGACATGTCAACACTTCTAATGATACGACAAAATGACATTTTTGGATGTCGAGAAGTGTTGCACAAGCCGTCGAAGAGTACAAGCGTCTCCCACACGCCTCTTAGTGTTATGCACATGCTTGTTCTTTTTATTAAATTTAGTCAAATATCAAATCTCCCCTAAGCTAACTTAATAATAACAAAAAAAAATTGTGAAAAGATAAAAAAAGGCTCTTAACTCTAGTTTTAAATTTGTTTTCTTTATAATTGTTTACTATTTTTTATATCATGACAAACACCAAATTTCTCCTTAAATAATATTACAATAACGAAAAAAAAACCATTTTGAAAATATGAATATGCCCTTCCACAAAAGTTTAAATTTTTTTTACTTTCAATGATATTTTGATCGATTCATTATGTAATTGATATGAAAGAAGATTTATTTGTCTCTCATCAATTCAATAAAAACTAATAAATCTTATGAAAAAACTTCAATACCTTTAAAATTTAAAATTTAATGATAAGTGTTTTGGGTTATAAGATAAAACCATTATCACACAGGTAATGAACAATGTTTCTGAAATTGAAACATTGTTGTATTTAGCTTATTTGTGACCAATGTGTAGGTATTTGAAATAATAGATCAAAATCCAATGAACAATATTTTTTATTAATGAATTATTCGCAGTTTTGAACACGCGAGTGAGCGTGGGAGAGCCCCAAAGAGAGGAATGAATAAACAAATGTATTTGAAAGGATGCGAAAAAAGAGGGCCAAACAGTGGCTTAGATTCGGTCGCTAGGAATTAGATTTGTTTTGGCTTTACTTTTGGACTAGGGCTACTCCTATTCGGTTCGCTGGCGCACAAAGGACGTGGCCCCCATGTGGTGCCTCCTCGTTTGGCCACGTTTTTATATTCAACTTTAGTAATCGCAGATCTGGCGTTTTCGGAGTGGGTGTTAGAGCGTGGGAAGCAAAATCTTGATGCTCCAAATCTAAACGTGTCTCCTTGTGATAGGCTCTTGTTACATTTTGTCCACGGATTTAAAAAAATGGTCGCCCTTTTGAGATGACAACGATTGATGCGTTGTCGTTTGCCTTTCAAGTGTTAAAAAATAACAGCATATGTGAACACTATTTATTTATTTATTTATTTATCGGGGGTATGTTGATTCTTCACTTGTATTTAAAAGTACCAAAATTCTCCATAATTGTCAGGGCCTGGCTGCTTATTAGCTTGAAATCATACCCTTTTGAAGATCCAGAGTTAAAAATCAAAATGAATTGTTTGGAATTTCTTAATGCTAGAAGATGTCCAATAGGCGAGACAGTGAGTGCATGCAGCTTTATACTCATCCGAACCTCTTCATTCTTCATCATTCGTGCCTTGAAAATTGGAATTTCTTCGTCACGGCATGAGGTTTTGAAGCGAATTAGCTTAGTTCTCGAAACAGCCGGCGAAGGACAAAGTTGTCCATCAACGGGTCAATTAATTGCCCCTTTTTTTGCTCTGCCAGTAATTACAAAATCAGACGGGAGAACCAGTTCGGCAATAAGACCTGGAAAGGACATGGCCGGTCTGCCCATTAGACTTTTGGTTGGGGCGGGGCCTTGCAAGCAACCTCAATCCGTCACGTCGAAGGGTAGAGGCCACTGATCTCATCCGAGCCACCAAACTGTATTCTTATATAATACATCATAAACTTAAATAAAAGATATATTGGAAATTCACTCTCTTCAAAGCACAATTTATCTCTTCATGTATCCATTATCTCTCTCTTTTCGTGACAATCTGAACTTAAATTGCACTGTCAATCATATGACTTTTATTTCTAGATTTCTTGATTACATCAAGATTGAATTAGCCTTTATCTAAATTTGATCTTGTTTGAAAGTATGGTTGCGGTTATTTTTTAAAGTATTTTCTACTCAGAAAAGTATTAAAATAATATTTTTATTATTATTTTTAAAAAATTATTTTTAATATTAGCATATTAAAATGATTTAAAAACACCAAAAAAATATTAATTTGAAGCAAAAAAATAAAAAAAATTTCATATTTTTTCAAAAACAATTTTAAAATATAAAAACAAATAGAAAAGATATTTTTTTATATGGGTTTTAAACTAGGATAATCACGATCATCTAAAGTTTTGCATTTAGTGTGCAATAAGTGGTTCTAAATTAATTGTTCAAACTCAATTTAATCTTTTTTTTTTTTTAGATTTGGGTTTGGGTTAAGAGAATAGTGACTAATTTTTTTAAAAAAAAATCTTTAATAAAAAATTTATAATATTTCATATAAGAACTCATTAGTTATTAAATTAAATGACATTTTTTAAAAAATAATCATATATTTTTGTTGATATTTTTTTGTACGCGGTACAAAGTTCTAGATTTAAACTTAATTTTTATATCATGCAAGTAAAAAAAAAAAGACTAAACTATATAATAATCACAGTAATATTTCCATGAAAAAAAAAGAACTTTGTCTATCAAACAGACTCATAGTCAAGTACCCTACTACTTATTATTGGTTATTTAAAATTATAATATTATGTGTAAATATCCATATGATTTTGCTGTAAGAAAATGACATAAACTTAGGACTGAAGGTAGATTATTCAGCGTTATCAAAAGAAAGAATCATAAAAAAATTCTTATCACGTTTGTGTGTTATAATTTTCTCTCAAGTTTAAAAGTATTTGCCTCCTTTATTAAAATTTTATGGCTAAGACTTTAGAATCGATTACTTAAGCATATATTTTATAAATCATGTGTTATATATTACCATAAAAGATTGATAGTTTTTTTTATTTTTGATATTTTCTTAACGAGTTATTTTATTTTATTTTGATTGATGACGTCTTTTCATTCAAGAAGTTTCACTTAATATCATTCAGCTTTTTTTTTATTAGATAGAAACCAAATGAGTATTTTCAAGTATATTTCGAGATAGATATAGATTAAAATATTTAAAGCTTAAAAAAGAATGATAAGAGATATATTTTTATTGGTAAAGAATATATTAAGTATGGTCTTTCTTAATCTCAAATTCTAATATTCTTATATTAACAAATATTAGTCTTATTTGAAAATCATCAATGATCAGGAAACCATAAAGTTACCATTATAAAAGAAGTGGTGGGATCAGTCAGTCCATGACTCAAATGCACGTTGTTCTTCATCAAATTATTTAATCTCATTTAGGCATGATTGTATCATCCAAGTAAGATTTTCTTTTTTTCAGGGTTTTTAGAGATATGAATGATATTTTAGGGTTCGAAAAGGGATTATAGGCATTCCTACGATACTCGCATTCTATTTTTTTACAGGGAAGGAGAGGAGATTAGGTTGTTACTTTGTCACTGAAGATGGAGGGAAAACTAAGGGGACTGTTCTGGTGGTCTTCTTAATTAGCTAGAATTCTTTTTTCTTTTTTTTTTTTCTTTTTTTTCCAAGAGAGTGTGAGAGAGAGTTCTTTTTCTTTTTCTTTTTTTATTTCTCCTAGTCTTCTTTTATTTCTTTCTACAGTTTTTCCAATATCTTTTTTTTTCTCTTTTTTTTTTCCTCTGTCCCAAGCCTTAATTTATAGTGTTGGGTTTCTTGTCAAAACTACAAAATATAATATTGAATTATTCTTATATTATTTTTCTTCTTGAATGATGATCTCTCACTATAATTTTTTTTAAAATTTTACTTAAATCTCTATCTATTTTTATTTTTCTCATTTGCATGATCTTATATTATAATATTTGATTTCCCATCATCTTAGTCCTTTTTTCTTCCTTAGCCTATCATTTCATTCCCAACTTTTTTTATTTTACTATAAAAACTTGTACAAAATAAAATAAAATAAAATAAACAAAAATGACAAACATCATTTAATGATCATAAACTGACTAAGAAATTATATTAAAAAGACAATGCTTTTGGAAATTTAAAGCACATTTATGCCTTGTTTGTTTTTAGAAAAATAAATTCCTGGAATTCATTTTCCCCATTTTTTTATATTTGATAACAATATGAAAAACTAGTCACAGAAAAGATAATTCCAATCAAAATAAAAAAATAAATTTATCAATGAAAAATGTTTTCCTTCTGATAAGGAAAGGAAAACACTTTCCTTTCTTTCATTACACCCATTTTCTCAAATCACGGTCTCTCTCTTTTCAAAAACAATTGGAAGCGGGAACAATTGAAGCATTTCTCTGAAACAATTGAAGCATTTCTCTAGAACAATTGATTTCAAGTATTTTTTTTCCTCTATTATTTCTTTATGTTTTTATCTTCTTCGTTTAGATCTATAACAATTATGGCATAAATCCTTTGATATTCTTGATAAATATGCTACCTGTCATATTTTTTCCATAACATTTCCATAACACAGTTTTCTTCTTCATCTTACCTTGTCACATTCGGCTAGTTAAAACAAACCAAATTCATCAAGCAAGACACAAAAAAAACATTTTTTCCATGACAATTTTCTTCTTCGTCACTCATATTTGGCAACTCACATTTCTAACCAAACAAACCAAATCAAGTGCACAGAGAGAGACAAAAAGGGGGGGCAAGATTACTGTGAATTAATCAAAGCAAAATCCCTAAACTTCCCCAGCAAAAAGCAACCCCTCCCTGTTACCCCGTCCCCAAATCCAGCCACCATATCCCTGGTGGAAGCACAAAGAGAGAGAGAGAGAGAGAGGCAAAGTAAAAAGGGGGGAATCAATGAATGTGTTAAAAATCAACCCTTGCTCTCTCTTTTGTCAAGTCTCAGCGTTATCAAAATAAGTAGCCGGGGGAGAGAGGGAGGAGAACTGGGAAAGAGGAGCAGGTCTTTAAGGTCTAGCCCTCTTGCCCTTGAATCTTTGATCTTTGTCCTGCTTCTTTGTGCCCAGAGAGAGGAAGTTAAGGAATTCTTGGTGAAAGAGAACAAATGATGAGAGAAATTGAGAGGGAACAGGGGGAAACCGACAGGGAACAGGGGGAAACCTACAGGGAACAAGAGCATGAGAGAAATCGAGAAATCGAGAGGGAAAGGAAACAGGGGAAGGGGAAGGGGAATAAGAGAAACCGAGAGGGAGATGGAACAGGGGAATGAGGGAATGAGAAAAACCGAGAGGGAGAGGGAACAGGGGAATGGGGGAAGGGGGGAAGGGGAACATGGGAATGGGATAGGGGAACCAAGAGGAAGTTTAATAAGGGGAATTATAACAGAACCTAATAAACATAAATTTGTGTTTTATTTTGCTTTGATTAATTTATGATTATTGTTTGATTATACTTGTTACATATGGATAAATTTGTGGGACCATGCCGGTAATTATATGGATTTCATTGCGCAATGTCTATTGATCGTTGTGAACTTATGAATTGTATAATTTGCAAATGAAGGGGAATATGAAGAAACTTTTAAAGAAAAAGAGACATCTTCCTCTAGCACACAAAAGAGACAACATAGAAAGAGAAATTGCATGTATGAAGATGATAGTGTTGAAAAGTTGTCTAAACAGATTGGAGATGTAGCATTTGCAATTCAAAGCCTCAGCAAAAATCAACTTGATGTTAATGCGTTGTATACAGAAGTGATAAAAATTGAAGGCTTTGATGAGATCACTCTTGAGGATGCATTTGATCACTTGGTTCAAAATGAAATGTTGGCAAAAGCATTTGTGGCAAAAAAAATGCTAATTTGGAGAAAATTTAGGTTCAAAATTTTGTGAACCAACACTACTACAGGCTTGTTTGCTAAAATGATTTGACTATGTTCAAAATTTAGGTTCAGACTATGTTTGTTATTTGACAAGTATGTTTACTTGTTTAATTCGATCTAGCATGTTTATGCTTGTTAATTTGAACCAATATATATTTATATGACATCGAAACTTAATATTTATGCATGACTATATTTGATGTTAGATATTTATATTTATTTCTTGATGCTTATTTGATATATATTAAAGGGATATTAAAGGGATAATTGCCTTTACCCGTAAAAAGAAATTAATCTTTATCCAAAAAACCCATCAAAATATTTTTGTATCTATTTATCTTTTAAAAAATTCTTCATACCAAAAAAAAACTCAAATATCTAACTCTTACCATAAACTAATTTGGCTTTCTTCATATGAAAAAAACTTATTTTAAGCTTTTAAAATTGAAAAAAATATATTAATAGGTTTTACTTAAGAAATATTTCACAAGGTTATTTCTCTATAATATGATATAACATATATAGTTATATTTTATAAAATAAGCTATATATGAATATAGGATATAATAAAAAAATTCATCATTATACTTTTTAGATTTCATTCTTTTGTTGTAAGTGATTAAATATTTATATTAAATATTTTATATATATTAGATAAACTTGAAAAAAATTAATTCATTAATAAATTATTTTCCAGTTCATTTTCCATAATATAACCAAACACTAGAAAGTGTTTTCCAGTTTATTTTCTATAATACTACCAAACATCGAAAAATAATTCACTTTCCAAGAAAACCACTTTCCAGCAAACAAACGGAGCCTTAAAGACAAGAGTCAAAAATAGATTATGACAATGTTCAAGGACGGACGACAATGATTTAAATAAAAAAACAACATAGATGGTGCACCATGGACAGCTTGCAGATGACTAGTGTAGAATCCAGTGACTAGAGAGGTCACTGGAAAATAAGGACAAGATTTTTTTAACATAAAAACTTATTTTTCAACCTATTTTAACTTGGAAAAAATAACCTATAAAAAACCATTATTAGAATCTCAATAAACCAATATCTTAACCTAAAAACCCTAAATTGATTCAAAAATACAAAATTTAACCAAAGAAAAAAAAATTTCTCAAGCATGACCTAGTTTTTTTTGGCAAGATAAAAGGTAAAAAAAACATTTTAATGAAACTGCCCTCGTCGAATTGAATGCATTAATACCCAAAACAAGTTTTTTTTGTCATAGTAACTTGAGTAACCGTTTACTTTCTCTCTCCTCTTTAATTTTCAAGCAACTTCTCTCAAACTCAAGAAATAAAACATAAACAAAACTATATTTTGGACCAAAACATAAAAACCTTAAAAAAGGGATCAAGCTTGAAAAATTATAAAACTTCAGGCCCCAAATGTTTTTTGAAAAAGCCCCGTATCTACTTAAAAAAAATGAACTATAATTTTTTCTATTGTCAATTTTAGTCCTTAAAGTTTCAATTTTTTTAATGAATAAAATTAATTTATATCTTACCATATCGAACACAAATTTAATGCCGGAATATGTTTTTGACACCTTGAAAATCCTATAATAAAATATTATAAGCATATTGTGAGCCCAAAATCTCATTTAACAGGATGAAATTCAAAAAAACAAATTAATAAAAAAAAGCAAGAATTGCTTAGAAAAAAAAAATACGTTGTATTATCACAGTAAATAATGCAACGTGACAAGAATCTACAGTTAAATCAACAAACCTAATTAATAATATGGTGGGTTCAATCATTTTATCTCTCTCTCTGTCGTTGTTCTTGAGCATCATTATCGGGCACCCTAGAAGGTTGTAACGCTGACACACTATTATAGTTGACAATAATGCATCGAATCTTGGCTCCAATTAATGGCGTGGGTTCTAGCTAGCCATTAATCATGCTTACATTATATCGAAATCCTTCTCTTTCAATCCACCAAACTTGAAACCAGTAAAGAAATTGATGGAGACTGGAACCTCTTATCTAGCTATTGGTTGCTTTATGTACCAAAACATATAACAAGACCAATATTTAATTCCTTTAAGATCTAAGACTTCAGGCTAGAAATGCAAATTCTTAAGGTCTGAATTTGATTGGCAACTCCAAAGCAAACTTTCTTCCCATGTGATTGGTATTAATATGAAATTAACTCTCATAATTCCATTTAATTTAATATATCTGAAGGTCTGATGCTTCTCCACCATAGATTCACATGTATTTGTGGGTCACGTTCAATATGTTCTTGTTGAAAAATAATCGATGGAGGATCCTAGAGCAACGAGGAAGCGTCTACAACATCTGAAAGGTTAATCTTAATGACCTGGTGGAGAGAGATTCGTGGTGTGAAAGGAATCGTAGCTGTTAAAGATAGGGCTTGGCTGGCGGTAAGACGAGATTTGTCTTCAAATCTCGAAGATCATGCTGTCTTGTCAAATGAAAATGCCGCGCAGGTTGGTGGAAACCGATTTCAAAGAATCTTCGAACTGGATTCCAAAATGCCTAGAGGTGTTGAATCTTGTTTTTCTTTTTATCCGACACTTCAAACCCTAGAAATTATAAAATAGTTTTTGTACAATCACTGATTTTAAATACATAAAAATCTAGAAATACCTAGTAACAAGTAAATAAAATCAATAATATTAAAATTCATTAAATTGTAAAATTGAATCCTTAATAAAAAAGTTCAAAACTAATAAAAATTTTAAAATAAAATTATTAATTCCTAAAAAAAATTTATATTTTATAATAGTTATTTTAATATAGATTAGCTCTTTTATTATTATTTTATTTATACCCAATACAAAATCTAAATTATAAATGAGCTACTTAAGTCATTCCTTGGTATTGTATGTGCTTTATTATAATCATCAAACTCTTTTAATTGGTACAGTTACAATCAAAATACTAAACAACTTTAAAAAACTAATTAAATTATATCAAAAGTTATCAAATTATTAGATCAATCTGTAATTAGTATTATAATTTTAGGTAATATGTTATTATAAGTTCTTATGTTACTTTTTTAATCTTATGTTATTATAATTTTAGGTATAAATTTTAAAAAAAATTAAATATTAATAAAAATTCTAAACTAAAACCATTAATTCCAAAAAATATGATATATTTTATAATAATTACTAAAATATAGATTAGTCTTTTATTGTTATTTTATTTATACCCAATACAAAATCTAAATTATATAAAATGAGCTATTTAAGTCACTCCTTGGTATTGTATGTTCATATATGTAATGGTAATTTATACGGTTTCTATTCATATATGTAATGGTAATTTATATTCACGTAACAAATAATTAAAAAATATTTAAAATAAGAAAAGTTTCATGATAATATAATATTAAGAAAAAAATATTTCAATAATTATTATTTTTAATTATATATATATTTATGCTCATTTATTATTAACTATTTAAGATGAAAAGTTGCTTATCTTATTTTAAAAAAATAACCTTAAATATTTTTAAATTAACTAATTCAAATCATTTTTTATACATATTAATTAAATGATAGTTAATAACCTTAGATATTTTAAACTTAAAATTCCATTGAACCCCTACTATGTTGTGAGATTAATAACATCAAATTGTGTTGTTTTGTATTATTGGTAAAATCATTAAGTTCAAATTCTCCCATCTTCATCTTCATCTTCATCTCCTTCCTCCAACCAAGTCACCACTCGCCTCATCCTTTCCATAGCCTTTAGTATCTTGCTCCACCCACTACTCCTTCTTCATTAGCCCTATTTCCTCCATCGCCAATTAATTCCCCATAACCACCATCATCACAGCAATGATATTCCAGCCCACCTTCACAAAACCGATCCCAATCTTCCCTCTCTTTCAGCCACATCACCACCCATCCACGATGATGACTAAAACGACGTAAAAATCCAAACCTGAAAAGGAAAAGGAATTCAGGAAAGTGGGTCGATCAGGTATCTTCATTCAAGAGACAAGACAAATGAAAAACGACATAAAGGAAGCTTATTGGGTGGCTCGTTGGATTTCTTGTCATCTCACTAGCTAGAAGTTTATATGGGTTTGTGTTCTTATTATTTTTTAGTCCATTGATCAAGAAAGTAGGGGATTTAACTTTCTTGGCAAAAAAGATGATGGGCTTGCGAACTTGGCAGTCATTGGGAGAGGTGGTTGTGGAGAAGTAATCAAGAAGAACGAGAGTGTGCTTGCGTGGTGCTGATGATGATGACTTGTGTATTACCTTGATGATGAGATTTAACAATGCTTGGTTATTGGCTTTTAGGATTTTAACTTCAGGGAAAAAATGAAATCGGTGACGTTTCTGTTATATTGTAGGTGTAACCGTGTAAGTGCTTTTTAATTATTAAATAAAAAATAATTATAAGCTTATAAATAATTAGAAAAAAAAATTTGATTTTTTTTTTAAAAAATATTAAACATTAATGCTCATATTAAATTCAAGATGTAAACTATAAATTAAAAAACAATCAGTAAAAAAATACAACTTCAATTAAATTATAAAATATTAAAGATAATTTTATGTTTAAATGAAATAGAAAGCCTTTTATCTATAAAACAAATTTACTTTCCATGTTTTTTTTTAAGTGGAAGCTAATAAGCCTTAAAATTATATTATAAAAATTACAATCTACTCTCAGAAGTTAAGCAACTGATTTTTTAAATCTTAATCAAACACTTTTTCTAGTGCTTTGATTTAAAACAAATCAATAAAAGCTAGAAAAGTACAGGATCAAATATGCTCTAACTAACCTTAATTATTTTATTCTAAGTATATTACATCAACTTGTATATATTTTAATTAAAATATTTAGTAGTTCTATTTGATTAAAAAAACTATGTAATGTTCCTATTATTGTTTATTTTTACTCATTTCTTTATGATATTTGAGTTTTTTTAGAGAAAGAATTCGTTTTTTAAAGCAATTCATTTAGTTTTTTTAATCAAATATTTAATTTTAAAAAATAAATAAATTATTTTCTTCATGAAAATTCTCACTTCTGACTAATAGTACAACACGATACATTGCCAAATAGTTTAACAAGTTTAATCTCAAAACATAACACAACACATTACAACAATAACAATTAAAAAAACTCTAAAAGTACAAAAAAAACAGGTCAATAAAAATTAATTAATTATTAAAATTTACAAATAATTAAATTACATCAAAAAAAAATTATTTGATGCAATAATTGTATTGAATCCTTAGTCAATTTTTTATAGAGTATTATTTTGTTAATATTTTATATTATCTTTTACTCTTGACAAACACTAATGAAATTTAAAAATATAATATTTTATAATCAACCTTTTGTTACTTAAAAGGTAAATGCCTATTTGTGGTTTATTTATTGAAAAGTAGTTTTACTCTCTCTCTTAAAGTTATGAAAATATTATATAAATAATAATCCACTATAATATTATATAAATAATATCATAATATCATTCAACAATCATCACATAACCACCATCCATCACTTTACCATCACTATAATATTTGCCACTATATCACCACCATGATATCTACTATCATTGCCCCACCATCACCCCATTACTCCACCCACCACTATCATCATCATAGTCACTACTGTATTATCACCATCAAGGTTGTTAAAATCATGATTTAACTCGTAAAATTTATATGATTTTACGAGTCAATATATGTTTAATGTGTAAAATCTTTCTAAAAACTCGGAAATGGGTGAAATCGGGCTGGAATCGGGTAAAATCGTTAAAATCGAGTGAAATCACATAAAATCACAATTTCACCACCGATTGAATAATTTTATCATAGAACATAAAATGTCATTACTATTGGCCTATTGCTCCAGGAGTCCAGCGACTATTGGCCTATTGCTATTACCGAACAAAAGCAAAATCACGTTTTTTTGTTCTTTACTTCTTCCATTTTCACTCCCACTATCCCACTCCCACACATAGAGAACAAAATTGAAATCCCTAAATTTCTAAATCCTTAGTCTCTTTCTCTCAGCTTTCCAAGTTCTAACAATCAACCACCACCAAGCACCAACAACCCTTTTCTTTTTTATTTTTCCATCATCGACAGCGTCTAGAAAACCAGCCATCGTTTATCACCTCTTGCAGAGCATCAGGGAAGTGACCGGCGTGACCGACGTCTCTCAAGTCTCCATCAGTTAAGTTATTTTGTTTATCTTTTTTCACCTCCTGCAAAAAGCATCATGATCTAGAATGCACACTGTTAATTATTTCTTACTCTATTTTTCACCTCTTATGGAGCACTAGGGAAAATACATGGCTACAGTAGTTAAAAGATTTGCAAGGCCCTTTTTACTGGTGCCAGGTGAAAAACACAACTAGTGCTGCATAAACAAACATTCATTTGCATCTTAATTGGCAAACTTTTTTATATGTAAATCTCGTGCATGCTTTGTCTTGTGTTTGAATAGATATAACGTGTGTATAGATTTTAGATAACTTAGGACTTAAGAGCTTATTCTGTTGTAGCTTAACGTTAATCCGTGTCCATTCTTCACCGATTCCCAGCTTCTGGCTCCATGTTTCTTTGGAGTGTTAGATCCTTCTACATGGATTCAACTTAGACACAATTCTAGATGTATTTTCCTAATTGATGTATTTTCTAAAGGATCTAACCTGCAGACCATTGGTTCACCATTTTAGTAACCCCATTCTCGGTTGGTTTTAAAATTCTAGCTTCCATGTTGTAGGAATCTCTCCTTTTATGATGCTTTTGGTCATAATTTGGATTAGCGTCGAGATCTGGCATGGATTATTGATTTGGTTTATCCACTCTCATCTATTGATCTGGTTTACAAAAAGTAGGAGAAATAATGAAAAACGTGGTTAAAGGTGAAAAAAAGTCAAAAAAGAGAAAGAAAAGATGTTGCAGAAGAGAAGATGAATCTATAATGAAAAGCAAAACGAGAAATTAAGAGATCTAAAATGAAATTACTATTTGAATGCATAGTAAAAGCTCTCAGTCTACAGTATAATCCTGAGCCCCTTTACGTTTTTTTTTTTTGTTAAAGTTAATGTTAATTGTTTTTTCATCATATTAATGTGCTATGTCTGAGAAATATCCTGGTTTTATTTGGGACGTTGTTTTATCTTAAGTAATCTGGCATTATTGAATTCAACAAAAATATTTGGTACTTCTTTTTTAATAAAAATTTAATTAAAATCATAAAATGTTGAACTTATGGCATCTAGAAAAAACAATTTTGGTAATAGGCTTGATGTAGGATGGCAATATGGTATAGGTGTTGATAAGAATTCTAGAAAATTTCAGTGTAAGTATTGTCAAAAACATTATCAGTGGAGGTATTTTTCATTTTAAACAACATTTGGCTTGCACTTGTAAGGATGTTGAGCCATGTCAGCAAGTACCAAAAAATGTTAAGCATATGATTTTGGGTGTTTTAGTGAAAAATCTAGAAGCAACTGAAAAGAAAAGAAAGGCACATCAATATAGTGAAAATGATGATGATGATGATGATGAAATAAAAGAAATTAGCTTAAAGGACAAAAGAAAGAAAGTAGCTAGTGGGAGTGGAAGTACACAAATAACCCTAAATCAATTGCTAAAAAAGGATATTAGAGAAGAAGCATGTCGACAAATTGCAAGGTTTTTCTACACTAGTGCAATTCCATTTAATTGTGTAAAAAACCCTGAGTTTCTTAAGGCACTTGAATTGGTTGCAAAGCATGGGCCAAGTTTCAAGCCTTTATCCTACCATGATATTAGATAGAAGTATTTGAAGCAAGAAGTTGATCAAACAATAAAATTGCTTGAAGAGTACAAGTTAGAATGGGAAAAAAAAAGGTTGTTCAATAATGTATGATGGATGGACAGATAAAAAAAGACGTTGTATTTGTAACTTTTTGGTTAATAGTCTTAAAGGGACAGTTTTTGTCATCGGTGGATACTTCTAATATGTCCAAAACTGCTGATAAGGTATTTGAGATGTTAGATGCCATTATGGAGAGGATTGGGGAGGAAAATGTTGTCCAAGTAGTCACCCATAATGCTGCAAATTATAAGGCAACAGGACATGCCCATTGTATTGACTTGATATTAGAATATTTTGAGAAGAAGTTAGAGGTTCATCAAGTAACTATTGCTAAGGGGAGGAGAATCACCTCATATATTTATTCAAGAACTATTCTTATTTCCATGCTAATGCACTTTACAAAAGGAAGGGATTTGATTAGGCCTGCTGCCACTTGGTTTGCTACTGTATATTTGACTCTAGGATGTTTGAATGATCATAAAATGCAACTAATGACTATGTTTACTTCCAAATAGTGGAGTTCATGTAGGTTTACAAGAATAGAAGAAGGGAAACGAATTCAAAATTATGTTTTGGACAGCAGGTTTTGGCATAATGTCACTATATGTATTAAGACAGTGTATTCTCTAATTAAAGTTCTTCGATTAGTTGATTCATTTGAGAAACCAGCTATGGGTTTTATATATAAAGCAATGGATGAAGCAAAAGAGAAGATACAAGTGAATTTTGGTTCTGTGAAAAAAGGTATATATCTTGTTAATTTTTATTTCAAATGTTGTCATCTATTAATATAAATGTCTTTAGAGATACTTTCAATTGAGATATTCCTAGATTGTAATGATATTTTTATTGTTTTTTTTATATAGTTATATACATATATGGAATATTGTAGATTCAAGATAGTAACTTCAACTCCACAAGCCCTTACATGCAGCAGCTTATTATTTGAATCATCATTATCATTATAATCCCAATTTTAAGGTTAATACCAACATTAAAATTGGATTATATTAATGCTTTGAAAGGATGGTGTCTAATGCAAGTGAAAGGTGCAAAATTGACTTACAACTTGAATCATTCAAGGATGCAAACGGGTTGTTTGACATTAAGGCTACCAAGACAGCAAGAGATAAAAAAAAAAAAAAAACTCCAGTTCAGTGGTGGGATTCTTATGGGGATGAATGTCCAGAATTACAAAGGTTTGCAATCCAAGTTCTAAGCTAGACTTGTACTTCTTCTAGATGTGAACGTAACTGAAGTGCATTTGAAATGGTGAGTTTTTTATTTTATTATTTTAAATGTTGAAATATTTGATAAAAATCTTATAAATTTGAATTGTTTATTTAGGTTCATACAAAATGAAGAAATCGTTTGCACCACAGAAAAATGAATGACTTGGTATTTTTAATGTATTTGAAATTGAATAATAACCAAGTCAAAAAGCAAGCTGATAATTTTGGTATAGAAGATGATCTTTTATCTTATGATGTTCGGATAACTGAGGGAGAAAAACATTCAAACATTGATTTGCTTCGTGCTATTGACAGTGCAACACGAAGAAAAAATGGTAAAGAAGATGAAAGTGATGAAGAAAAAATTCCTAATGATGCTGAAATGAAGAGTCATGGTACTGAAGATGATTTAGAGATTCAAATTGATGATAATTTAGAGAATTCAAGGAGTTTTGAGTTAAATAACATTGATAATATTGGTATTGGTACTAGTAATAGCACTAATATTCATAATGTTGGTGTTGGCACTAGTAGTGACACTAATAATCCTCTTGAAGGTAATGATATTGATGAATGTCTGAGGAATAATGAGGAAGATGAAGGCAATGAAACTGGCTTTAGTTTACATGACACCCCAGCAGATTGTTTGTTTTATGTTTGTTAATTATTAGTTAATGAAAAGTTACTTAAATTATGTATGAATTTTTATTTGAACCATGTATTTTAAGGTGTTTGAACTATGTATGAATTTTTTATTTGAAGCATGTATTTTTTTTAATATATTTTAAAATTTCATATGATTTTATAATCTATTTTTACGATCCGAGTTTATTTTGTATTTTCCGTACCGTGTTAAAATTCCAATTTTAACAATCTTGATCACCACCATGACCTTTATCGTCAACACTTTATTACTCCACCCACCACAACCATCACCACCACCTAACAACAACCCCATTATTACATCTACCACCATTGTCACCACTGCTACTACTATTTATCACCATCACCTTTATCACTGTCACTCAATCACCATTATCATTATTTAGCATCATCGTCTTCATTCATACCCTCACCCTTACCTTTTTTACCAATACCATTATCATCATCATCATCACAACATCATCATCATAGCATATTATCATCACTCTACTACCATGATATTGTTTATATCGATATTTATTAAACATCATAAAAAAATTTCCATCTAAAACGTTTTATAGGTAAATATTTTACATGTAAAGTATTTTTCATGCATAAAATATTTTATGCAAAATAGACATTCCTTTAATATTAATAAGTATAGAGTTAGAAAGCTACATAAATGCAATCATTGAAATTTAGTTTGCAATATCATGGGTATAATCTTTGATGGTAGACATAAACTATTAGGTGGTTAATAATATACACATATATTAACATATACTAAAAGGTCTTGATATCACTATCAAAAAATTAGCAAATACAAATGAACACATAACGACAGAAATATTTTATCGGTAAATTGTGTTGAATTTTTCCGACTAAATATGCCCTCGCAATAGCCATCAGTAAACACCAACAAAAATATTCTCTCGGTAAAAATATTCAATCAGTATATACTGAGGCAATTATAGTGGGGAAAAAAGAAATGAAATAAAAACTAAAAAGTGCAATGATGTGTTATTTTTACAAACAAAAGTACCGATGGATTTGAAATTGTCGATTAAATCCACTGGTAAATTTATCTGTAATATTTAATTTATGACTTGATTAGTGATCATCTCCCCCCCTCTTTGGGTAAGCAAGACTACTTATTTTTTATTTGAACTAAATTTTAAAATTTTTTTTGTAATAATGTATTTTGTTTGGGTATTTACTTGTTTCCCATAGAAATTTAATTTGAATTTATGACTTAGATGTTTTGTAATGAAATAAATAATGGTTTATTTAATGGTTCATTTTATATATTGTCATTTTTATTGTTAAGTTGAAATTTTTATTGTTAAGTTGAAATTTTTGGTAAATGTATAAAAACATGAATTTTTATAGATAATTGATGATGAATTAGTTGTATTATTAAAATAGTTTAAATAAGTTTAAGTTAAACCAATGTTTTGTTGTTTATCTAATTTATGTAATTGATTAATACATGTTGTCATCAAAATTTTATATAGGTCTGACATAAGTATCATTCATGGATGTATTGAGATTCACCTGAAGGGTTACGTTGGATGAATTATTGTAATGGAGTTCAAAGTTTTATTAATTATGCACTATCTAATCCTAGAAAACTTAGTAAATGTGGTATTAGATATCCATATAAGAGATGTAAAAATATGTCCGAATTTGGCATATGTCCTCATATGATGAAACCCTTCAGCCTAAGATACCAGAAAATTAGCATATGTCCGAATTTCTAAATGTTGTACTACATTGAAAATGTAGAGTTAACCGAGTGCAGAAAATATGAGCATGTTTGTTATAAATCTAGAACTAGTAGGGAAAGGACTCTTATCACACATAGAAAACTTAGATACTTCTCATTACACTTAGACTACAGAGGTTATTCAAGTCACTAAAGACTACTAAGCATATGACATTACATCATTCACATGATGCGGTGGATGGAATGATGGGGCACCCTTCTAATGGTGAAGCCTAAAAATATTTTAATAGGATGCATCCTCAATTTTTAGTGAAATCAAGAAATGTGTTTTTTGGTTAGCCTTTTTCACTCTAATCCTGAAAGTTTTTTAGGACCTTTTTTATTTCAAGCTTAGTTTTTTTTTCCAATTCCATCCTCTAACATTGGATTTAATGGGTATTAAACTTTATAATTTATTTTGATCCTTTTTTATGAAATTATCATGATTTTATGACCCGATTCACAACTTTTGCAGGTTAGCTAAGTTAACTTAGGTTATTTTTTTGTTATTTTTTTAATTAATTTATATGTCAACTACATCATTAAACATTGTGTTAATTGGGAATTGAGCTGTATGATTTTGTTTTTCTTCCTATGAGGTTATCACAATTTCATGACCCAAGTCATGAGTTTTATGGGTTAGTTAGGTTAACTCGTATTTTTTCTTGTACTCTTTTAAATGAATTTTTTTTTCAATTTTATCATTCAATATTAGGTTAATGAGGAGTTAGACTTGAAATTTTTTGTATTTCCTTTCTATTTATAGAGTTATCCAAGTCTTTTGACCTAGGGTTGACAAGTTAACCGAGTTAACTCAAGCAATTTTTTTTCTTTTTTGTTTGATTTGTTTTTCAAATTAATCCTTTAGCATTTGCACTAGGAACCCTAACTAGTTTTAGAATCTTGATAATGGGACTGGTTATGTATAGAAAAGATGTATCACCCTAGTACAACATATCTAAAATAAATTGTATTGTTTATCTATCTAATACAATCTAAAGTGCTATTGTATTTTCTAATTGTTAGTCTAACTAATGGTTAAACTCGGTTCATCCTAGTAAAGTGGACTATAGTTTTAAGGTCAAACCTAGTCATTCTTAAGTTATTTTTTTGTTTTTTTATTTTAATATTGGGAATACATTTTATGTATAAGTTAATAATCCTTAATATTGAAACAAAAAAAATTATTTTTAAAATATATGTCAAATTCTCATGGATTTCATAAACTAGTTATTAAATCCAACAAAACGCATGCAATTATATTAACAAAACTATTTTTCTTGAATTTTTATATTTTAGGATGCTAAATCATACCTTTATATATATATATATATATATATATATATATATATATATATATATTCTTTTATTTATGAAAATATGATTTTATTATTATTTTTTAGAGACTTGGTCATATGCAATCTAAAATAAAATTGTATTTTTGAAAGAAAAATTTAGTTATTTTTTATGGATGAAAACTTATTTATTTAATACCAAAAAAATATCTTTCATGTAGGTCATAATTTCAAAAAATAAATATGGGAGGGTAAAAAAAATGCAGGGGACTCAGAATCAATTGCAAAATGATCTTCTGAAAAATTATAAATTATTAAAATTAGACTAAGACCATTTTTGGAAAGACACATGTTAAGCTATTTTAAACACAATATCAATTCAAAATAAATTATTGTTCATTAACTCAAAACCAAACAACGCCAAAGATCCACACGAATTTTATTGATTCATGAATTGTGTTCAAAATGCATATCAATTCAAGTAAATCAACACCAACCCAAACACAATTCATGAATCACTATTTAATGTTCAAATCATCATAAACTCAACCATAAATCATAAACCAAGATTAAATGTTCATTTAGAAATCATAGCTGTAAGAAAATAAACTCAAAATCCACCATAAAATTATCAAAGCATCTCAATTCAAGAACACACAATAATTTCAATTCACAATGTCCAACCAATTTAAAAATATACAAAAGAATAAAAAAAGTCATGAATTTCATAATTTGCCAAAAAAAAAAGGTGATTTGAGGTTATAAGTAGACCTTTCAAGAGTGACTGGGCAAGTTCTAGATGGTATAGGGAGCCACTGGAGTGCACTGATGGAGTGGAAACAGTGGTGGCCCATGGTCTTCACGCACCACCATTATTGGCAACACGTGAGCCCACCTGTTGTCACTGGTGAAGAGAAAAATGGTAAATTTAGACTGATTTTTTCCTTTCCTTCTTCCTGTGCTGGTAGTATCACAAATAGAGAGTTAGAAATTAAAAAAAAAAATACATAACAAGATCTTCTTTCTATTTTTTATACAGATCTACTTCTTTCTCTCTTATGATCTTGTCTTATTTTTTATAGGTTCAACTTCACTATTATTTGTTACTGTGTTGATGGTCGAAGATGGGAGGAGAAGAAATTGTCATGGGTAGAAAGAGCCACCACTATGGGAGCTGTTGGCTATGGGTGTCACGTCTATTAGAGAAGTTTGTTAGTTTGTTAATCGTGCTTCGAGTGGTGGCCAATAGTGGCATGTAGAAAGAGAAAAAACATGAGCTTTAGTTTTTAAGAAGGAAAATCGTGGTTGGAAGTGAAGGAGAGGCAATGTCGAGTTTAGGGTTTTGATAAGTGCTGATGATGGTAAGGGAAAACTGTCAGTAGGAGGTTGGCAGTCGTGGGTTGCTGAAAGAGATGGTGGAGGAGGCATCGTGATGCAAACTTTTTGATCATATGATCAAGCAACCCCCCCCCCAACGAAGTAAATAACAACCTAGAAAATCAAAAATCAAGTTTTATAAAATCTTGACCCAGAGGTAGCCCTGCACCTAAAAACCAAAGGTATTGAACAAAAACTTAGACCTAGAGATAATCTTGTATCTAAGAACCTTAAGTATGTGAATGACATCATAAAGTCAGTTAATCTTCGATGAGTCAGTGTACGATCTTTGTCCCTACAAAAAAAGGTTGTTTGCCACAGACAAAGAAAAGTAAAACTCATGTTTATTCTCCAACATGATGATGAAATTCGTAGCTAAAAAAATATAATAGTCTCCTCTAACTAACTCTAATGGATCTCTTTTGGGTTGCAAGTTAATAAGTCTAAACTAGTAATCAACTAATATAAGTCCAATAATAAAATGAACCTCTAAATAATATCTAATGGGCCAAAAAAACTCAAATTAAAAATAATTATTCAAAATAAAATAAATAAATAAAATAGGATAATAAAAACAAAGTCTTCATGCCACAATTCCTCCATGTAACCTATATCTCCAATTTTCACACATTCTTGATAGATTTTTAGTCTTAACTTCAAACATGTCATTCACTCTCGTCTGGATGCATTACTATACCTACCATATATGGTTGAAAAGCTTAAGATGTCTAGATTCCAGACAAACTTGAATTGCAAAAATATTCCATTTGTAGCTCCATATATATCTCAAACAATACACAAAGGTATAGTTTGACAGATTTAACAAGATTTATCTAGTAACTTTGAACCTTTGAAATAATATATTTCCAAAATCCATTTGACCTAAACATTTACCAAAATATAGTTTCATGTATCTAGTATCTCCCTATAAAATTTCAACTAATTTCTATGTACAGTTTGAGAGATATGTTTAATCTCACAAAACTAGTCAATAAATATTTTAAGACTAAATTCGAACCTAAAACTTTGTTCATATCACACTGATTTGTGTGGCTAGATGAGCTTTCAATAATGAGATAAGAAGATTACGACTACAATGTTTGGTTTGCTTTATTGTGGTTTGGGGAAGGCGTTGTGATTTTTGAAAAATAAACATATTTGACTGCTGGTTATAATTGATGGTGGGTTTTAGAAAAGTGATAATGGTTGTGGTGTTTTGAGAAAAGGTTACGATGGTCTTGGATAAGATGGCTATGGTGTTCTGAGAAACGGTTATGATGGTGTTGGATAAAATGGCCCCGTGGAGTTTTTTTTTTTTTTGTTCTCTCCTTTATATGGTTGGCGGTTGGGTTTAGAAATAAGGGGTATAGGGTTTTTTGTGTCTTTTGGGAGAGAATGTAAGGTATAATGTTTTTTACTTTTTTTTTTTCCTGCATCATCAACTACAAGCATGTTGGTAACATAAATGTGGCTTCAATCTTTTAGTGTTAGCTGATTCGTTGTGGCATAACTAAAGTTCAAGTGCCCACCCAACAAATTGACATTAAAATCATCCAAATGTTGTAGCCCCACGATGCTTTCATGTGATTGAAAAGAGTGCCACCTATTTGTTTCTCAGTCAACTTTTGCTCGCAGTGTCATGTGTTGAATGCGCCCACAGTCATAAATGAACTCAAAGGGGTCCCAAAGAAGCCTGTCTTCTCATGTTTCTCACTTGAATCACTCCTCCTTCATTTGGATTTAACAATAAATAAGCTAGACAATGTTGATCCATCTTGTGGGCTTGTCATGAATGTGGACAGAACATGGCTCTGGCCTTCTGACTTTTAGGCTATCTGCTGCTAATGGTGTTTCTATGATCCATCATCATTGTTTTGCTATTCATGTTTGTATTTGTCTTGTTCCTTTTGCGGAACCGAAGAGGCTACTACTCCCATGATATAAGCTTTGAAGAGTCGAAATATCCAATATTTTGGTTAATTATTAGGTGCTGCAATATCCACTAAGTTTAGTTTTTCTAATGAAGGTTTATTGGGATTTATAATAATAAATTAATAATTTCTAAATTACACCAACAGCCGCATTCACTATTTTTAAGAAACTAGGATGGAAAGATGTCGTCAACCATTGAACAATCAGCGACTGAAAAGGTCAGAAATCCAGACCAATTATTTACATTTCCTGTCCGTGTTAAACAATCCAACTCAGATGGGCTAGTTCGAGTCTACGAGGGCATTATTTCTACCAGAGGACCACATCGTCTGGGTTGCTAATTAGGTATAAAAAATCTCCAAGTTAAAGGAACCTTGTATCATGAGCAAAAGCCTAGTTTGCTCGAGTTTGGCAGCAGAGATAGACAATAAGCAAATGAAATGACAGTTGCCGAAAAGAAAGAGCTAATAATCTACCAGAATGTCGTCAGACAAGTTTACTAGAAATCAAGCAACCAAACTGGGAAAATAACAAAGGAAGATGAAAATAAAATCACCTCTCTTAGCTAGAGATACAGAAGTGACCGCCATGTCCAAGCATCACATGCCTAAGCAGCTTCAAAACCAGCAATTTGTTGGGAGCAACAGTATAGAAATGCAGCGGTAGAATTATTCATTCACGAAGAGTTCCAGAGAACAGCAAATCATCAATTCCAGCATGATCCATGTAGAATAACCATCAAAAACAATATACTAGCAATCAACTGCGTTTATATTACAGCTTTGCAATCCAAACAGGATATCTTTTGCTAAAATACATTTTAATGTCACGGTTCTTTAAAAAAAATGCTAATATAAAAGACTTGTGCATCACAGTTCAAGCTCGAGCCACAACACTGCTGGCTATTAAGGGAAGAAACAAGGCTCCAATCCAACCACTCACCCCAACCCTAAAAAGCATTATCCCCTTGTAACTGGGTTATGTTACAATATAATCAAACCAAAACCGCAACAAGTGAAGAAGAGCCATCACAACAAATAATCACAGACTTAGCATTTGATCCCTGGCACTCTTTGATATTGATCAAGTGGACAATTATGATACTAAAACATTATACTCATTCATAAGTTTCTGGAATTGAGCCAAACGGGTCTGCAGTTGTACGATTCCTGCAGCCTTCTGTGAAAGAATGGCATTCAACTTGGAGATATATTCATCAAGTTGATTGCCTGGTTGGTCAGCTTCAGCAAGCAAGTCCATCTCCTGCATAAATATGAAAGATTATTTCAGTTTTTATTATGGCAGAGAAATTGATGCATCAAAAAGATATCATGACTCACCTCCCTAACAATGTCTATTGTCTCCTCCACTTGTTTTCGGTGCGCAGATACAAGATCTTCCTCTTCCTATAAAGAAGTCACAGCAAAATTTAATTCGCAATTGAACAACTGTTCAGAAACAATATAGAATATCTAGAATGCACTTGCCTTCAACAGGACATTAAGTTCATCATCTGAATGAGAATTGTTAGCCTGAACTGCAAGGACATCCCTCTGTTTCATCAGAGCATCAGTTCTCAGTCTATCCTCCAAAGCTGATTTTTGGAAGGTGTCTACCTTCTTATTATTATTCATCCATGATGGTTTTTCATGTTCATAGGATTCCTCAGTGTAATTGCAATCATTAGCAATGATGCCACTTTGACCACCACTCTGGACCTTGTAATAATCTGTTTGAACAGAAGCAGATAAATTTCCCTCTGCCCTTCCGCTTGGAACACGGTCCATGTTAAAAGGTGGAGATGTTTCTCTCTCAGTTGGTCTTGACCATCCAAACCTGCCCTTTTCATTGGGAAAATCAGCTACGCTATCAACAAAAGTTGGTTCAGATGGTGAAAATGAAGTCAAGGGCAAGGTAGTCGAGTCCCTAAGGTTTGAAGAAGACAATGGATCCCTCTTGGAGTTGTTCCCTTTTGATAGACTCTTAACCCTGGAAAATAAATGTCTGTCAGAGGTATTCAAGCAAAACGAAAGAGCTCACTTCCTCACAGCTACTTCAGTTACAAAGCCCCATACCTATCAGCATATCTTAGAGTGTTGAGAGTGTGTTCACATGATCCTGAACTTGGTGAAATACATGATATCATAACAGTGCGTGAGTCACCAACAAATGAATCTCTGAGAACTTCTGTCAGCTTACTGCCTCTGAAGGGTATGTGACCCTGGTCACTGTCAAGAGCTCTGATACATTCTTTCAAGGCGAGTAAGCTCTTATTAATTTCAGCACCTTCTATTCTGAAAAAAAAAGGTAAATATTATTTAGTGGTTTAATTGAACCCCAGAGAGTTTTTTTGACATCAAGGTGCTAAGACAATAGTCATATTTGTAAAAGAAAGAAAAGAAGGTCAAATTGTTGACTTGGTGCAATTTGTGACCAAGAAGATCTGTTTGGGCATCCAATGGAACCACGCCTAGTTGAAATAAGGACAGTTTCAGAGAAACAAGACAGTAAGAGCATGGTCTACCTTGTCTGTTTATCATTATCAGTAGTATCTGCACCGCGCTCACTTCCAGCAAGATCTATAAAAGACAATTTTCCCACTAATCGGGAAGGCTTTGAGTCAGAACCATTGGCTGACTTCTTGATGGCAAGCTGAAGTATAGCATGTGATCGGGAGGATTCCTCATTTGCACCAGTTGTGCCAGTGCTTCTTGTGGCATTTCCTTTCTCAATGAACTCCCTAATTGCCTCAACATCTGAAACTCTGTATTCTTGCAAACCAACAATGCAGACCTGTTGTTTCCCATCCTCCCTCATGCACAGCTTTCTGCAGAACCAAGAAGCTGTTTGGATGATTGAACATAAATTTAGATTTTTAGCCAACCCAAAACCTATGACCTTCAATAACTTACTTCCGATCATTGAGGAGATCAAATAGTTTCCCTCCATATATCTCAAAGAAACTGACAAACAATTGAAAGCCTTGGTTCCAATATGTATGGCGCATCAATCCTAATATGTCTTGGGATGCTTTGAGAGGCAGCGGTTGCATGGTATAAGTCTTTCCACTCCCTGGTTAGGAATTATTAATCACCAAGTTTATTCACAAAAATATGATGGAAAGGAGCAAGGAAGGCATGGAAAACATAAACCAATAAGACCATAGAAACAACAAACCAAAACACAGGATTTCTTTCCTCCTATTCTTCCCGTTTTCACTTTCTAAGGTCATTTCCAGCATTTGTAGACCACATTTAAACACCATTGCCCCAAATATTAAAAGAGTTTTACCATGCCGTTAAACCAGGGAAAGTTACATGACATGGAATACCAAGCACTGACTTGTGTAGTTTAGTTATAGCCAATGTAAAAGCAGGAGAATGAGAAGAAATAAGTTAGAAGAATTTATAACAAGGAAAGTGATTCTGTTGGTCAGTATCAAACAGTGAGAATATCATATAAATCCAAACTACTTGCCTGTTTGCCCATATGCAAAGCAAGTTGCTTTTGTTCGCTGGAAAATTAGAGGAACTATTGGTTGAACAGTCTGAGAGTACACCTAGATACATTAATAAAAAAAAAAAGAAATCAGATGAAACCAGCTGAATGTGACGATAATTCATTCCTATAATGAAACACCAATTGTCGATATACTAATACTCACTTCATCATTCGAAACACCTTCATTCAGCACCGCATCAAAAACAAATTCATGTTTCTCAACATATTCAGTCAAATCAACCTGCACATACATACATTATCATAGCATTTTACACCCTTCCATTCAAAACAACAACAACAAAAAATAATAGAGATTCAATGCACGACGACATCCTTGGATTCACATTGTACATACAAATACCACAACAATGTCAATGTAAAGAAACATTTAGTCAGCAAGCAGCAATCACCTTGAGTTTGGTTTCATGAACTGTGAGAGAATTCGAATTCGAATTCGATTCGATGGTGATGATGTCTTCCTCTTTCTTTGCTATCTCCTTCTTGTTTAACGGTCTCTTACGTACCTGCAAGATTACAAATTCTCTAAACCAATCACTACAACTGCAAGAAAAGATTTTAATTTGAGTAAATAAACAGGGTCAACATACCACAACTTTGATCTTTGCAACATTGTTGTTGTTGTTCAATCTTTCCTTGTCCAAAGACATACTTTTAGTAAGGTTATTATTTTCACCTCGACTTGCAGCTGCTGCTTGATTAAGTGGCTTTAGCTCTGGCAACAAGTCAGTATCAAAAGAATGGAGATCGAATAGACCAGGACTGAACTGATCATCTCCGATCTTTCTTAGACTCGATGATCTTGACCTGTGTCCAAAGTCCTGCAATTTTCAAACGCCACCCACCTCTTTTTCTTAAGAAGAAACATAGGCAAAGAAAGATTGAGATCAACTAATTAACTAACCAACTAACCTGTGAAGATGACTGAAGAAGCCATCTACTGCTGTCCAGGAAATTATCTGAGTACTGACGGTGGTGGTGCGCCGTCGTCGAATTCGATCTCGGCATCTGTCGTCTCCCCACAACGTTCATCCTTGATCTCTGCCTGAGATCTTTTTGTTCCCTGTTCTTTTCAAAAATCAATTGTCTCAATCTCTGCTGCCGCCCCTACAGTTACCACCTCTATCTCTTTTTGCATGTAAAGTGTAAGAACCAATAATAGTTTTTGTTGATTGAAGGACAAGAAAATGAGAGAGGATTTTCAAACTCTTAAAGGCAAGGACCGGAGGCAGGGGTGGGAGGGCACAGAGTGAAGCTGGCGCGTTGTTGTGGAGGTGGAACAAAGAAGCATCGGGGCCCATTTTGAATGAGTGAAGGGAATGAGTGATGTTTTGTATCGTGTCTTTTGACTTACTTTTGAATGTGATGGTTGGGCAACGCGCGAGATGGAAGAAAGGGTTCACGCGCACAGGTCTCTTTCTTCTCCAGCTATTGAAGCGGTCATGACGAGGGGGCCAGCACAGCATGCTGCTCTCGTCGTTGTGTGTGGGCGGTGGCCCCACTTCCACATCGGTGAATCTCACTCTCTTTTTTTTGTTGTGGAGGAATTATGTGCCTTTGGATTGTGATCTAGCGGGTGTGGAGCCCATGTTTTGGAGTTTTTTAAATGCTTGCATTACCTGCGAATCGCGATTTAGTGAATTGCGGGATTTGGTTTGGATAAGGTCGCGTTTGGGGACATAAGTTTTTTTATATTTTTTCGTTAATGAGTGGGAAAATTGAATTTGAAGATGCGATCACAACTATGCACTAAATTATTAATAGAAATATTGTTAATTCCAGAGTGGTTATGGACATTTGACACATGGAAACGTGTTTGTTATATTCATTTCAAAATTAATTTAGCTGAATTGATAGTTTTATTTTTTTTTTATTTTTGAGATTCTTAACATTATTATATCAAAATAATTAAAAAATATTTTTTTTAAATGTTGAAATTATATTATTAAACATGTTCCTATAAGATTGGATTCAATTATTTTATTAAAAAAGTTTTCTTTAGCATGCATAAAAACATTTGATTTATTTTTAATTAGTTTTAATTGAAAAATGAATTTAATTAAAAAAAATCAAACTGACGAGTAAGGAAATTGAATACCAGACACCTTAATTGCATGCTCTGTAGCTTGTCATTCAATTTCAATGCTTTGAACTGTCCACTGTAAGCTGCTTCCAAGACTATAAAACAAATGATAATTATTAATTTGCTTTAGTTTGACTCATAACGCTGTCTTGTTGAGATGGCCGAGTTGGTCTAAGGCGCCAGATTAAGGTTCTGGTCCGAAAGGGCGTGGGTTCAAATCCCACTCTCAACAAAGAGCATGTTTTTTATTCCTGTAACATCGCTTGAAACATGTATTAAAATGTAAAATTGCTTGGCTTTTCACTTATATTTGTTAGGATTTTTAAAAAAATATATTTTTTGTTAATATTTAATCCTTGAATATTAAATTTATTGGATATTAAACTTCATAATTTATTTTGATTTGCTTCTTAAAAAGTTTCTCAGCTTCGTAACTAATATCATAAGTTTTGTGGGTTAGTCGTGTGTTTTTTTGTTATCTTTTAATTATTTATTTATCAACTTCATCATTTTAACATTGAATTGATTGGGAATTGAGTTTCATAATTATTATTTTATCTGCTTTTCATAGGGTTATCATAATCTCATAATCTAACTCGCGAGTTTTATGGGTTACTCATGTTAAATCAGGTTTTTTTTATCAATTTCTTAATTTAATTTTTTTTTCAATTCCATCCTTTGATATTAAGTTGATTGGAAATTGAACTTTTATTTTTATTTGATTTCTATAGAGTTGTTCTAGTCTCTTGACTCGAATTTAGTAGGTTATCTCTAGTTGACTCGAATTTTTTTTTAATTTAATATTTCAACATTGGATTGATTAGGAATTGAACTTTATAAATTTTTTTATTATTTGTTTTATATGGCATTATCATAATCTTATAACTCGGTCACGAGTTAGACAGGTTAACTTGCGTGTTTTTTGTCCTTTTTTTAGTTGATTTTTTTCAATTTCATCCTTTAATATTGGGTTTAAGCTTCATAATTTATTTTAGTTTGTGCTATATGAGTTTATTTTGATCTCATGCCTCAGTTCATGGGTTTGTTTGTTTGACTCGGGTGATTTTTTATATTCTTTTTTTAATTAGTTTTTTTTTATTCTTCAATAATAGATTGATTAAGAATTAAGTTTCTTAATTTATTTGGAAAAACCTGATTGCCAGGGATTTTTTTAAGATTTCTTAATTTGAGCTGCAAAGAGCTATAGATTGGATGTCCTGTAAGTTATAGAAAAAAGGCATTAGTTATGGAAAAGACCACATTCACAACAAATATTTTTGATATTTTGGTTGGGACAATTGGGACCGGAAACGCGGTCCCACTCGCGTTTTCAAAAAATTTAAAATTTTTATGCTAAAAATTAATTTTTTAATATTTTCAAATCGTTTTGATGTGTTGATTTCAAAAATAATTTTTTTAAAAAAAACATCATTTTGATGCATTTCTAAGCGAAAAACACTTGAACTGCGCAACCACAACCGCAACCGTAACCACAATCCCAAACAGGCTCGAGAGAGAGAGATAGAGGTTTAGGTTGTGATTTTTTTGTGTCTTTTATGAAGATGGTGGCTCTGGAATTCACGATGGTGGGCTATGATTTTATATATATATACAAAAACTTGATTTTTAAAATTTTTTTATTGAATTTTTTTTATGATTTTAGATTGTTTTAATGTTAAAATAAATATTATTTTAATATATTTTTAAGCAAAAAACACTTATCACAATCCCAGATATCAATGAAAAGAAAGAAAATGAATTTCATTAGAGCTGTTGTGTCGAGCTAAGTTGATGACATACTTTAAGATTATGATCCAACTATTTATATTTATTAGTATTACTTTTATATATTTTAATGTTTAATATTACTTTCACAATCATCTCTCTTTATTATTTCATGTTCTGTGTATTCATAAATTCTCAATAACTATTATTATTTTATGTTTCTAGCAGTGGTATTCCTCTTTGAAATTAAACAAGAATAAGAGAAACTTGTCTAATCAAACAAGAATAAAAGAAATTAAATATGCATATTAGCATAGAAAATATATTTTCAAATATATATATCACCATATCTAAATTATTTCAAATAAAATAATTTATACCTAATGAGTTGTGAATTGTCTATACATTTGAAAAAAACTATTGTTGTTTTTATGTACAATCTAATTCTTCACCTTCAAGTGCATGTATCTATTTTTCAATAGAAAATTATTTATCATATGATTTTTTTTACTACTTCTCATGACTTATGGAATCATTGACACAAGTATTTTAAAACAATAGTGCAAACTCTAGAATGGTGGGAGGCTCTTGTATAAAATAACATTTGATCATTTGTACATCTTCCACAAAATATATATCACATTAATATAAATAGATATATGGTGGGAGGCTCCTGGATTAAACAATGATTTGATGGTTCTATCAAACTCTACTAGGCTAGGCTTATGGCTAAAGAATATACTTAAACTAAAAGTATTGATTATTGTCATACCTCAATTATGGGTTATTCTCCAAAAATCATTTTTTTTTCAAAAAAAAATCAAAAAAATAAAATAAAGGCTGGCAACGTGGAAAAAACAGACTGGGGAATCAAGCTGCAATTTTTTAGAGGAAATTCAAGACCTAATTGTACCCCATTATGCCTAAAAATGGAGAAAAAATGCAAATTTAAGGTCAAATTAAATGATTATTGGACGAATTTGCATAAACATCAAGTCCAATGACATGATTAAATTTTTAATAGGCCAATTTGATTTAATCATGGGCCAAATTCAATTTTAATTATGTTTAAGAATTAATTTGGGTCTAATTGAAGGATTTAATTAAGTACAAGGACTTGATTATACTTTAAATGGGTCAAATGAATTTTATTTGGGGCTTAATTGGTGAAAAATTAAGTTTGGAAACCTAATTTAGGCTTAATTGAGAAGATTTGAATTTTAAAAGACCAAATTTAATTTTTTTCCAAGTTAATTGATTGAAATCAGGGGCCAAATTGCAAGAAAATTGAAGTTTTTTGGTCAATTAAGGGCTAAATTGAAGAAATTCACAGCCAATGATCATTCCGCAACAGGCGGCAAACTATGGGGGCTGAATTAACAAAACCCGGGGGTGAAATTGAAGAAATTGAAATTTTAATGGTCAATTAGGGGTTAGATTGACAAAATCCAAGACCAAGGACCATATTGTAAAATACGCGTAACTTCAAGGTTCGAATTGAAATTCATCAAGAACTTAATTGCATTAAAGCAAACGTTTAGGGACAATTAGGGGTTCAATTGAAAGAAATTGAAAGTTAAAGGACTACATTGAAAATTAGTTAAAATCCATAATTCAACCTAAAACGACGTCGTTTTGAGTATATATATAAAAGGACCAGACGACGCGTCGTGTGGTCACTAGTCATTGTCTTCTTCTTTTACTCGAAAGAAACTGCTTGGGAGCCTTATTTGCAGGTGCATTTAATGCTTGATTTCTCCGTCAAATCGAACAAAACTTGCACGAAAAGGGCCCCTGCAGTTGCTCTACAACCCCATGTGAGCGTTTCAGGACGAATGGCAGCACAGCGACACTGACGACAACGTGAATAGGTCAACTCAAGCAGCCTTTTCCTGCAGATTTGACAACTCAGGGAGGCTACTTTGAATCAACGGTTGGGATCCTTACCAACCAAATCAAGGGCCGTAATTTTATCCTAGTGTAGACGAGATTACCCTCTTCCACCGTCTATAAATAGAGGCTCTCTTGATGACCTGATGGGGGAGAAAATCCAGTCCAAATTCAGCAAAAAAACAGCTTCCATAACCCCCTTTCTGCTGCTTCTCTCTCTCTCTCTCTCCTCGTTGTTCCAGCCATCAACCAGAGCCACCACCAGCTCCACCACAAGCATCCAGCCCAACCACAAGCCGACCACCCCCCATGCCTGAAACAGTCACCGTTTCTTCCTCTCACTCACCTCTGCAGAATCTTTCTTCCTTCCCCCGTGATCAACTTCAGCCATCGTTCCTCCCAAAGACGCCACAGAAACCATCAGCTCAACCTCCTGATCACGTCCGTGACCACCGCTCCCAATAGTCTTCTCCTCCGCCCATCTGCAGCTTCTGCAATCATTTGGTTGCATGCAGAACGTGAATAGTAACTGTTCACGTTTCTGCAAATAATTAGCGTTGGATTTGAGTCAGACTAGTGTTGGCCCAGACCAAATGTCTGGGCCAGGTCTGGCCCACTCCAAAAAAAAAGAAGAAAAATTACAGTGGGCTGAGATCTGCCCAACTATTTTTGGGCAGGGATCGGCCCACCCTTTTCTGGGCTGAGTTCAGCCCAACTATATGGGCTAGCCTAGCCCTCATATTTAATATTATATTATATTATTATTTTAAAAAAATTCAAAAAAATTGTGATTTTCTCAAATATTTTTCTACCAATTTTGTTCAATATTGGATTGTATACTTACACTATAAGATACAAATTCGATATTAAAATACCTGGTTTTCTCCAAAATGTTTCAAAAAAATATTTAAAAAAATATTTTGATGCATTTGGCCAAATCCTAAATTTTTTTCAAGTATATTTTTCATAAAAAAAACAAAAATTGCATCTTTTTCATGTTTAAAAAATATCCAAAATGGCTATCATAACCAGTTTATGATCATCCTTTAGGATTTGGCCAACATGTCAAAAATCTTTTTCTAATCTTTTTTAGAATTCATATGTAGACTTTAATATCTGTGGGGTGTAAAATTACACGATAAAATACACCCTCAGGTATTAAAGATACAAGATGTAAATAAATGCGATGCTAAAATTCAGACTTTAAAACGGTTAGGACTTAACCCGATATGGTAGAGACTCTCTCATGAAGAGAGATTTGCCTTTAACTTTAAAAAAGACCAACGAATAGAAACCCAACTTAGAAAAAAAACAATCAAACAACAATGCAGCTTACCTTAGGTAGGGTGCATTAGGGGTGATACGTCTTTCCCTTACACAACCAATCCCTTACTCAGACTCTCGCAAACCATATGTTTCTAGTGACCATAATACTAGGTGGCAACTCATAAACATTAATCATGATTTTATAATTAAATCTCAAAACCCTTCCCAACACACAACACCTCATACAGGAGGCACGACAAAAGCCTCAACTGTCGCCAGACGATGTCGCGGTGCTCGCGCCCCCGCGACAATTATCACAAGACTTTTTCTTTAGCTGCAAAACTTGTTTTGTACGAGTTTTTCTTGTAGTATCTATGGTTAAAAAATGATTTTTTTAATTAATCAAATGTTAATAACATATTTTTTCATGAAGATTTATCATAATAAATCTACATAAAACTTCCACCGAGTTACAAGCATATGAAAACAATTACTTTGTCATCTTAATAAATCTATTTATAAGCTTAAACAAGTCTCTATAAATTGGTTTTCTAAGTTTTCTCATACTTTTTTTAATGCTAGTTTTACACCATCTAAACTAATTATTTATTATTTTATTGTTACAAACATGGTTACTCACCTTTTGTTTAGTTTATGTTAATGATATTGTCATTATAGATACTTTTATTTTAGTTTATGTTAATGATATTATCATTATTTGACAAATTAGCTATTGTCATTTTAAAATCATTTCTTAGCAAGATGAAAAATTTTCTTGGTATTGAAGTCTTTAAGTCCAAACAAGACATTTATCTAAGTAAACACAAGTATTTTTAGATATTCTTGCTAACTCAAGTTATTCAAGTTCTCTTCATGCTTTTTTTTTTTCCATTGAGCTCGAAAAGGAAAGAAAGAGAAGTTGTTATACTAATTATAGGATGAGCTACAAACTCTGATGAGGACATCCTTTGTAATCCATTATATTACAAAAGATTGGTTAAGAGACTCATTTATCTTGTGATTACTCAACCAGTTATTGTTCACTCTATTAACATCCTAAGTCAATATATGCATCAACCAAGGAAATCTCATTTGAAAGTTGTCATTAAAGTAGTTAAATATTTTAAAAGATAGTCCAAGGTCTTTCATTTCCTGCTCATACTAATCTTTGTCTTATAGTTTTTTGTGATTCAGATTGAGTTAATTATCCCCATAACATAATATTCAACTACCAGTTATTATGCGTTTCTTTGCTCTAATTCTATTTCTTAGTGCATAAAGAAACAAATAATAGTATCATAATCATCAGTTGAACAGAGTATAAAGCAATAACTACGACAACTTATAGAATCACATGGCTTAATTATTTAGTAATGGATATTACTATTCTTTATTTTTCACTAATTCCACTATCTTATAATAATTAATTTGTTTTTGCATATTGCATCAATTCCAATTTTTCATAAATAGAGAATGAACAACGAACTTTATTGCCATGTTGTTTAAGACAAAGTTCAACCAAAAATGATTTGTAGTGCTCATATTTCCACTTCCCATTAATTAGTTGATTGTTCTCTAAGACATTCGACAATGCACAATTTCAATCAACTATCATTTACCTTTTACATATAATATTTTATAACATGATCCTCTCCTTAGTCTTAAGTATTATTATTATTATTATTATTATTATTATTATTATTATTATTATTTGTATATAACCATTCTTTAGACTATATACATTCAGTTCATTTTTCCTAAGAACAATTTTTAATCCAATTCTAATATTTATTGACAGAAACTATCTTATTCATTATTAATCTGAAACTTGAGGAATTATTGAAATTATCTTATCCATTATTAATCTGAAAATCTTACGATAATTTATTTGGATTTGTATTAACCACACATACATATTCTAAAGTATATATTAATATTTTAATAAAATGTTTGTATGATTAAGTAATTAAGTACCATTTATCACTTTAAATAATGATTTTATAAAAATTAAATATATTTAAATACAGTAAAAAAATTATGTTATATATTATAATAACATCGAACAACAAAATGAGATGTACAGAAAACTTTCGAAACCAGTAGTAATTCTTCAAAAAAGGAATCGGTAACTTTGAACGTACTGGTGAATCTCATCTTGAGTCGGGCTTGGTGGAAAGCTGGGAGTTGGGCCGGCCCAGAAATAAGACCCACGACAGGTATATGAGAATTGATAAACCACGCCCGCCTAGAAAATGAGGTTGGAGGATAATCGGCAAAAAATAAATAAAAATTGAGGTGTGTTCTAGCAGCTTGCGTTGAGGGTCGAGAGAGAGAGTGAGGCGGTCGCTGCTTGTTCTCTCGCCGTATTGATTGATACCAGAAATTAAAAGAAAGACAGAGTCCGTCTCTCTTCGGAATTTGTGGAATCAAATCAGTGAATAAGAACAACAGCAACCTGTTCCATAAGAGATTATTCGAATAGGGAGAAAAAAACGATGGCATCCATTTACCTGTCGATATGTTCAACTTCGAAACCCCTAGCGGCGCCACCTAAATCTGCAGGAAGAACAACAGCTTCAGCGTTTTCGTCTTCATCTTGTTTTAAAAGCCAATTTTGCGGATGCTTTGTGGCTGGACGATTGGTTTGTTCCGGGAGCAGGAAACAGAAGAAGCAGATGCAGGTTGTTTCTATGGCACCTGATGAAGAGAAATTGACTCGCCGAAGTCCTCTCGATTTCCCTATCGTACTTCTCTCTCTCTACTACTACTTTTACTTATTCTGAAATTGTCGTGTCAAAGAATATTATTAATTATGTTGAATTAGTGTCGTAAACACCCTCAAAGACATGTTTCGACGAAATTTGCTTAGGGGAAGGAAGCAAGGAAGGGGTGTTTTTCATTGTGATAATCACATCTTTGATTTCTTTTGTTGTTCGAATTTCTTCTATCTATATTAAACACGAAAGAGGTGCTGTTGAGGGTAGTGATGTGCAAAAATCTCTAAAGAAAATGTGCCACAGCCCATATGGGTATTAATTTAGCAAAGGAGCTCTTCAGTTAGTAACAATTCCAAGTGAAGCTGACAATGTATTCAAAAGGTCTGCAAACACCCTTTGGAATTCAAAACTGAAACTAGGTCATATGCTCAATTGATATTCAAATGTTGTGTTTGTAGATTATTTCCGAGTGTCGTGCTATTTGGATTATGATGTCATTTGCTCTTATTTTTATCTATGCTTCATCCTTGTGATTCATTAGGCTTCGTGGAGTTCTTAAGAATGACTAGTGAGCATCCATGGTTGATGTGAGCTTAGTTTTATCGATGCAAAGTGGATCAAGTTATTGTCTGCTTGATTTCATAGGGCTATTGATTGAAACATACTCGAAGGTTGAGGTGTTGGGTTTTCCTTCTTTCTTGGTGGTGGGTGGAATATAGAGTTTGAGCTTTTGCTTAATGAGTTCTGCGGAGCACTCAAATTTGAGTATATTGTCTAACCAGGTCATGTAGACTATAAGATCATCCAAACCAACCAAAACTATCTTTCTGCTCAACTTCTAGAATGTTGTCATCCAATTCTACTATTTGATTTTCTCTACTAATTGATCTCATTCAATTTTTTTCGTGGAGAGTTAATAAGGTTGCTTTATTGGATAACAAACAAGGTTGATTTGATCTAGGATGATATATCTTATTCAGGTACAGCCACCAAAGCCCAGTTGTGCAAATTTTCAGGGTTGTATTTTGTATATGCATCATAATTAGAGATGGAAATCTGATTCTTGAAGTTGTAGTTCTGCAACTTGTCCATTTGGCTTGTGTTGCATCAGGGGCTACAGTTGTATTTTGAGGTAGATTCCTTGAAAACCATGCAATACTGGATAGATAGAGAGAAAAAGGATATACTGCGCTCAAAATCACCTATGTAATGCATTTTGACATCATGCATGAGGGAATCATTAGTGACTGGTTATCTAGTCAACTGCTCTATTCCTGTATATCTTGAGCGTTGAAGCTTGAAAAATTTGCATGAACATTTTGAATTGCTAGGTGAATGGTTCTAATTGTCAAAGCTGCTTTATTCATTTAGATAGCTTTCATCTTCTGTCTCTACTCCACTGAAAAATTGTGTATCAGTGTAAATCTTCTTTTTCATGTGGTTCTTCAAATGTTTTGCTGTTTTTGCTGAAGGCATAAAGTTGGCCCCTGGTTTGGTTCTTATGAATTCATGGGAAAAAAATGGAACTTCCTCTACATGTTAAATCTTTGAAATTTTTAATTCCATCAATTAGGTCTTTTGGGAACATTATGGGCTTGTAGTTTTGTCCTGAATATCTGCTGCTTGACATGGCATGGTGAATAATAGTCTTCTGTAGAGTTCATTGATATCTGAACTTGGTGGTTTACCTTCATCTTATTTGCATGGCAGGAGTGGGAAAGGCCGAAGCCGGGGAGTAGGCCTGATATATTCCCGCAGTTTAGCCCTATGAAGACACCGATACCACCCCCATTGCCATATGATCCTCCTGAAGAAGACGAGGAAGAAGAAGAAGAGAAAAAGAAAGAGGAGGAGGAGGAAGATCCTGAAAAAGAAGAAGAACCAGATAAGCCTGAGAAGCAGTAGTATTAGTAGCAGTGTGGTAGCCTTGAATTTCTTTTGAATTGTCTATCAATTCGCCAAGTTTTTGATGAGTCAAGTCTAGCTTTTCATTGGTAATAGGAAGTGGATGGAATGTAGTAATCATCCAAGGTAGGGTGATGTTATGGCTGGTATTTACCAGTATGAGCTGCAAAGATCTTGCTATGGGACATAATACATGGCAAAATGCGATAAATAGATGTTAATTCATTGCTGTGTTGAAGTTTGAAATATTCTCTGTTGTGTTTCATTAGTAATTTCTATTTTCACTATCTGCCTGCAGTACCATTTCTGAAATAAATTGCTGCTACAAAGAATAGACTTTATGATGGATTTCCTATAAACAACGATCTAAGGTATGGAAAGTCTATTTTCTAACAAAGGCTTCAAAGCTATTAACGTATGTGTTCTAGACATAAATATGAATTATGTTTTCCTTGTAATAAACGATCTATAATCTCAGAACTTATCATTCTAGGTATGGAAACTCTATTACAAAAGTTTTTTTCTCAAGCGTTGTCCAGTTGGATTGCTGTCTAATTTAACCTAGAAGATAAAGCTCGGCAGGACAGCAGCAGGTGTAAGAAAAAAAGACAAACTGAAAGTAGTATGTGCCATTTGGGGCACAGAAAAATGCAGGAGGTATGACTCTAATTTCTGACGAAGCCTTCAAAGCTACTAAATATATGGGTTCCAAACATAAATTTGAATTATGTTTTCGGCTCGGCACATATTAGAACACTCCCCCTTGACACAAACTATCCCTTCATCTAAATGGCAGCTAATACTCATATCTATATTCATAGTATTCATCCAAATAGCCGATTATGATACTCAATCAATTATGTTAGTTTTCATCTAATCAATCAACTAATTTACATATCCGTATCCATTGTCTCTTTCTAAATAGTCAACTATAATACCAATCAATCACATTAATTTCTGTCCAAACATTCAATTAATCACATATTTGTATCCATAGTTTCCATCCAAAAATCCAACTATAATACCAATCAATCATATTAGTCATCATTCAAATGATCGATTATAATATCAATCAATCATAGTAGTCTCCATCCAAATAACCGACTAATCATATATAAATTTACCAGTCTCTATCATTATAACTTATTTATTTATTTTTAACATTTTTAGGTTCAATTGTTGTGGTCAATTATAATTTACATAGTGACTATTGCTGTTGTGATCAATTATAATTATATACTAGTTATAGTTATTGCAGTCATCCATAATTATATACAAAATATCTTAGATATATTACCTCTATTTTAAGTTAGGGATGTACAAAAGCTCATAAGAAGGGTGATAACTCTTAATAGATTTATCTTTCATCTAGGATAATAGACTTCATAGTTGAGTACTACTTTAATGAGTCACTTGTGGATGTATCATGCAATATGTTCTAGTTTGAAGACAAGATTGTGTTTATTAGCCTTAAAAAATATGTCTTTAAGTATATATTATGTTTTGAGTTTGTATCATCGAATAATACCACAAGGTATGAAGCTCTCCTAGCTAGCTTAATGTTGGCAAAGGTTTTAAACATATTCCCCTTTAAAGTATATGGCGACTAGTAATTGATAATGGGTTAGTATGAGAGCTAATTTAAAGATAAGGATTCCTTAATGATCAGGTATCAAAAAAAGATATTTGGGCTACTCGTTGGTTGAGAAGAGAAAGGGAACACAATCTCTCTTATAAGAATTTTGATAAAGAAAAATAACTGATAAAATCTT
This sequence comes from Populus nigra, assembly GCF_951802175.1. NCBI lineage: Eukaryota > Viridiplantae > Streptophyta > Magnoliopsida > Malpighiales > Salicaceae > Populus > Populus nigra. Next base: position 9,268,231 of record NC_084866.1, on the reverse strand, counting down.
TTATTAAAGTTAGTAAGCGCTAACCCTATAGATCTTCTCCTATATGTGTGGATAAAAGTCATCAAAAGTCCAAGTATTGAGGAAAAAAAAAAGATACATGTAGGTGCAATCAAGGTTAGCTATAGAGATGAAGATGAAGATAAAGATTGGAGGATTGTCTTTAAGAAATACGAATTAACTAAAAACTACTCTATGGATAGGGTTAAGGTTGTTCACCTTATAGGTAAGGCAATATGGTATTGATTGGTGAATGATCAGTTGTATCAAAGATCTATAACTACACTATTTTTAAATTATGTATCCATATACGAGATCTAATATGTGTTGAAAATAGATCCACAAAAGGGTTTATGACATATATATGGGTGCAAGAGCGCTAACATCTTAACTAACTCGAGCAGATTTTTACTAGCCCACCATTACCTAAGATGTCATGGATTTTATTAAAAATGCAACAAGTCCTAAGAGTTCGTCCTTTTACCTTATCAATCATCGACTGGAATGATTGTCATTTCATCTTTTTTTACCCTTGTTTTAGTAAAAAATGAACACAATAGGATCATTTTTAAGGCATATGAAAGAAGATAATTTGATCTAGTAGTTGTAGAGTATTTCATAAAATGAATAGAGGTTAAAGCCCTAGTTAATATCACAAAAAAATCTTCTTCATATGAAAAACATAATTTGTTATTTTATCTCACCCAAGGTTTTGATTATAAACAGTAATATCTAATTTGACAATACAAAAATAAAAGAACACTAACAAAGAATATATATATATATATATATATATATATATATATTCTCCTATATGTCTCATCTATAGACAAATGGACAAACAAAGCTCATGAATAGAATAGTTCTGAATAGGCTCAAGAAGAAGATTGAAAAAGCAAAACAAGAATGGACAAACCTCTTGGATAAGATTTTATGGGCCTATAAAACCATCCAAACGACCTCCATGGATGAAACCCCATTTCTCCTAACTTATAACAGAAAATAGATGTTCTTTATGAAGATTGGGTGCCCAAGATACATGGTACAAAACTACTTTAGTAAAGAGAATGAAAAAGAACTTACAGTGAATCTGGACCTATTAGAGGAAACTCAACTGATGACTTTAGCATAGAATAAGGTTTATAAACAAAAGACAGCAGTACAACAATCATAAAGTGAAAAACAAATGTTTATATGTTGGGGAACTATCTAGTCCTGAGAAAACTAGAGGTAATAGGAAACCCTGAGGAAAATAAAAAAACTAGCACCGAAATGGGATAACCCTTACAAAATTGTTTATATGGTTGATGCAAAAACTTATTGAACACTATTGGGAAAAACCTAGCTTGTGCATGACATTCAAATCATTTAAAAATAAACTATCATTAGGTTGAGGACTTGATATCTATATAATTAAGTATTTTGAGCACCATGAATGAATGAAAAAGTACATGCTTTCTCATCTAGTATTAATCTTTTTACTATATTAAATTACCATAATTTCCAAATATAAAGGCAATGACTCTCGGACATTAGAAATTATTTTTTTCGGGTATAAAGGTGACTATATATAGATAGAAAAGATCATCTTTTCCAAGTATAAAAGAAATGGCTCATTTATCACAGGGACACTACCTTACCCAAGTATAAAGGCAAAGATCCCTCATGGATATAAAAGACCATCTTACCTAGGTATAAGTGTGTATACAACCTTACTCATGTGGATGGCCCTCAACAAGTATACTCATAAAAAAAAATTAAGTACAAGATTATGAGAGTCAAACCTTTTAATGAACTAGACTTGTCCAGGTCAAGTCAAGAGCAAGAGTACTCCTGGGATAGGTAAAATCTACTACCATAAAATCCACTAAGTGTTAGGATGTGGGATCTCACTCTCTATCTTGATATAATGATATGTTAAACCTAAAATTTTTGCATGTATGTCTAAATTGAAATTTTTAGACATACATGTTATACCTAAATTGAAATTTTAGATCTCAATTTCTATTTAGGTATAACATGTATGTCTAAAAATTTCTAAGTGTTGAGATGTTGGATTCCTTGGTGAAAATTAAAAGGTATATTGAACTAAAAAAAAACAAACAAAAACCATACAAGTTATAAAATACCAATACTTAAAAATTTCAACAAAAAAAAAACTTACATTTATAAAATTCCTTGTCCATTACAAAAAATAATGTTTACTGGAATAGTGTTTTTTTTTCAATTCTATCTTTTAATATTGAATTTACTAGGGATTAAGCTTCATAATTTATTTTGATTTACTTTTTATGAGGTTATCTCGATCTCATGACCTGGATTACGGTTGACTTGAATGTTTTTTATATTTTTTTATTGATTTTTTTAATTTCATTATTCAACGTTGAATTGATTGAGAATTAAACTTCATAATTTGTTTTGATTTGCTTTTTATAAAGTTATCCTAGTTTTATGAGTTTAGTTGCAGGTTTGACGAATTAGCCTGGGTTAACTCCAGTTGTGTTTTTTTTTTGTTTTTTTAATTTTTTTTTTCAACATTGAGTTGATTAAGAATTGAGTTTCATAATTTATTTTAATTTATTTTTTATAAGCATATCGCGATCTTATAATTTAACTTTTGAATTTGACAGGTTAACTTAGATCGATATAATATTTTGTCGTTTTAATATTAAAAAAAATATTAAAATGAATTTTTTTAGTTAGATTACATTTTAAATAATTTTCAAGTTATTTTTAAATCTGTTAAGTTAATTAAATTAAATTATATCAATTTTTATATATTTTAATTTATTTTACTAAAAAAAATATTAGCATAGAATTTTTTTATATTTTTTTTTAATAATAAAGTATATTGTTGTTAGTTTTTTTTTTTTTTTTTAAAATGATTTCAAAGCCAAACATCTCTAAGTTTAAAGAAAAGAAAAAAAGTGAATATAACCTAAATAATAAAAAAGGATTAAAAAAAAAAAAAGTTTCCCTTCCCTTCGTTTGCTTAAACCCTAAACCATCCACCCACAAAGAATTCATTATCGGTAACTTTGAGCGTAACGTCGGAACTCCACCAACTCACACTTGCCTAGCCATCGGCGGTTGTTCTCTTGCTGTCGGAATCCGGCTGTGGCAGTCCTTTATTCTATTAACCAAGCCGTGCTCGGACCTTGCTTCAGCTTGAACTTGGGGGCATACTTTCAAGGTGAGTGGTAACTGTAAATATGTAATATATTCTTATCATTGATTCAGTTTATGAATGTCTGATTGAATCATTGAGTTATGTGGGCTAAAGAATTGCCAAGTTTTGAGAGAGGTTAGATGGAATTCTTAGACATTCACTTGGACAAATCTCAACATTTTCCGGGACCTTGGCATATTGTGCTTTGGAAACTAAATGTGAATAACTTATGTACGGTTGTCATTGGATTAATAATGATGGTATTTTGAATCGATATGAGTTGATTGGTTGTGATTTTCGATCGTTTATTGGCAAGCACGAAAAAGAATGGCGATACCACAGTTATATGGGCGGACAAAAAATGTGACCAAAAGATCAAAGAAGTACCTGGAAGAAGCACTGTATGTGAGGCTGTTCAGAGAAGGCAGCTCAGAGGTAAGTGTGAGACAACAGTTAAATCAGTTCCTCAAGAGCTCCAAGCTTGTCTTCAAATGGGAAGTAAGCGACACCATCAAGAAGCTTCGCAGTCGCAATCTTTATCACCCTGCTCTCAAGGTATCCTTCTCCAAATCCTCAATTTCATGTTCCTGTATTCTAATAAATTGTTTGTGATATTATATAAAATTAATGAACATTTTACTCCTATGGTTTAGAACTTCAATGCTTATGTGATATGATTGTCTGAATCTAGAAGTTGAAACATGTCAAATTTTATGAACATTTAAGTCCATTTTTTAAAATTTTATTTTGTGCCTTACAGTTAATCTATGACCATTTGTCTCAAACTAGTGGTATGTTCTGAATCCCCGTATTAAAAACTGTTTTACCTTATTTTTTGGCTCTTAATGTTTCCAGGGTTAATGTATATTATGGTTACTTTGTATTTTGCTTCGTTCTTTTCCGTCACCCTCTTATGTCATAATCATGTATTTGCTTAAAAATTTTCAATCATACCATGCATAATGTATAGCATTATTTCATTGTTTCACAGCTATCAGAAACTATGTCTAAGAGGGGTATGAATAAAACTGTGAGTGAGCAAGCTATACATCTTGATCTTGTTGCCAAAACTCGAGGCATACCTGCTGCAGAAAATTACTTCATTGATCTACCCGAAACATCCAAGAACCTTCTAACATATGGAGCTCTTCTCAACTGTTACTGTAAAGAGTTGATGACTGAAGAAGCTGAAGCTCTCATTGAAAAGATGAAGGAGCTCAATCTTGGTTTAAGCTCCATGTCTTACAATAGCTTTATGACTCTCTACACAAAAGTGGGTCAGCCTGAAAGGGTCCCAGAAATTATACAAGAAATGAAGGCTAACAATGTCATGCCAGATTCTTACACATACAATGTCTGGATGAGGGCTCTGGCAGCTGTAAATGATATTTCTGGTGTTGAAAGAGTATTGGAGGAGATGAAGAGGGATGGCCGAGTTGCTGCCGATTGGACAACATATAGCAACTTAGCCTCGATTTATGTTGACGCTGGCTATTTTGAGAAGGCGGAAACAGCACTTAAAGAACTGGAGAAGAGAAATGCAAACAAAGACCTTTCTGCCTTTCAGTTCCTCATTACTTTGTATGGCCGAACAGGAAACTTGCTTGAAGTTTATCGAATATGGCGTTCTTTGAGGCTGGCTTTTCCTAAAACTGCAAATATAAGCTATCTAAATATGATTCAAGTGCTGGTTAACTTGAAGGATGTACCTGGTGCAGAGAAGTGCTTCAGGGAATGGGAATCTGGGTGCTCAACTTATGATATCAGGGTCGCAAATGTTCTCATCAGTGCATATGCCAAGGAAGGCATGCTAGATAAGGCAGAGGAGCTCAAGGAGAGGGCCCGCAGGAGAGGAGCCAAACCTAATGCTAAAACCTGGGAAATATTTTTAGATTATTATTTGAAAAGTGAGGATATCAAAGTGGCAGTTGATTGTTTAGCTAAAGCGGTATCTACTGGTAGAGGGAATGGTCAGAAGTGGGTTCCATCACCTGTGATTGTAGGGTCTTTGATGGCACATTTTGAGCAGCAGAAAGATGTGGATGGTGCAGAAGGTCTTATTGAGATTTTGAAGAAGGCTGTAGATGATGTAGCAGTGGAGGTATTTGAGTCATTGATTAGAACTTATGCAGTGGCTGGAAGGAAAAGCCAGATGATGCGTCGCCGATTGAAGATGGAGAATGTGGAAGTGAGCGATGATTGTGAGAAGTTGCTTGAAGCAATATGCGTGGAGTGAGTTTTATGTACTGTTTCAGTTTGTTGCCATGATAACATTTGTTCTAGGATCAATTTTGAATGGTTTAACTTGCAACTTGTTCTAATAATGAAATGTTGCATCTGCTTCATTTGTTATGGTGGAGATACATATAGGCATATAGCTGACGATAAACAAAGTTTAATGCTGTGTTTGTAAGCTCCTTTGTCCCAAAACTATGAAACTAAGGGTACTGCTAAATTCACTGTCATTTTGTTATTCCCAGTATTTGATTTTTTGAGAATGACTAATGCGACATTTTAATGGTGTTTATTTTTATCCAACTCTTGAGTGTTTTATGTCAAGTACCTAAAATTAAAAAATTAGTTTTGCATAATCGCTGTGTTTCACTCGACATTGTATTGAGCTCTGCTTAATTGCTTCGACTCTACTTTCACCCCCGCGTTATCTTCTTCTTGTAGAAGAAAGCTCGTTCAACAGTATGAGTTTTGCGTCGCAGTGGGCAATAGTTACAGAGCTAGCAATACGTTCAATACCAGACAAAATTAATACTTCTACAGGCCAACCAATTAGCACTTCGAAGTTTATTTTAATTTGCGCTTCCCATTATTTTGATCTTGCTTCTTTCCCATATAACCATTTTATTAATTCCGGACATGCCGACAGGTTGATTCAAGATTCAGGCGATGCGGTAGCTGGACTAGTATGAATAAGATAAAGATTAGAATGAGCAAAAATCCAGTAAAATCTAGTTGACCTGTGACTTGGACGACCTGGAAAAATCCGGTTGAGATTTTTTTTTTCAAATATGTTTTTTTTCTAACCAAAAACCCTTCTTTTTTATATTTTTTAATTGGTTATTAACTCTTTTCAAAGTTTACTATGTAAATACTAAAAAAATATTTTATTTTTTCAATGTGGAATTTGAAACCCTTTAATATATATACTCTATGTTCACAAGAAAAAAAAATTATGTTTTTTCAATGTGAAATAAAAAATCTTTTTAGTTTAAATACTTTAATTTAAATGGATAACGTACTAACATAATATCTTTTTAATATGAGATGAAAAAATCTTTTGAAATAATCTTTTAAACTTCATTAGTTATAACATGTATAACCTATATTTACATAGATTATTTTGTAATTTTTTCATATGAAATATTAAAACTTCAAATATTTTTTTTAATTTTTCTAGGTTAATCCAGGTTGACTCGAATTAACCAATGTAACTCAAAACCCAGCTTCTTAACTAGGACTTCTAATTAGATCTAATAACTACGAGATGGCATGCCCGCACGCTGCCGCATGCTTATAAAACAAATGTACTTTATAGTGTTATAATTGTGAACCAGCGCTAGATAAGTAATAGAAACTAAAGGTATGATGGAGCCAATATTTCATGACGGAAAAAAAGTGTGTTAGTGATCAAAAACTTAGAGACTGAACAAAATGATTTGTAGCAATCCCCAATGTTTTGTGAGGAAAGATACAGTGCTTTCGCCACATGATTTAGCTTTTCTATTAATAAAAAGCAAAAAATATTACAAAGCTAAATTTTTTACCAACTTAATATTTTAAAAAAAAACCAACAAAGATAATTTTGGAAGGAAAAAAACTCATAAGGAAAAACGTTGTAACAATTGACAATGTTTTGTGAGAAAAACTATAGTGTTTTCCCCAATAAAATAAAACAAAAACCCTCTTAGAGAAATATTATAGCAATTCACAATATTTTGTGAGAAACATTACAACGCTTTTCCCATATAATTTAGCTTTATTGTAATTATAATTCTTAACCAACTCAATATTAAAAAAAATCGACAAAGATAATTTTGGAAAAAATCATATGGGAAAACACTGCAACAATTCACAGTGTTTTAAAGGAAAAAAATTACAAATCTAAATTTTTAATAAACTCAATATTAAAAAAATCAAATCGATAGAGATAATTTTAGAAAACAAATAACAAAAAAAACAAAAAAAAACAATGTAGCAATTCACAATGTTTTGTGATGAAAGCTACAATGTTTCCCCACATGATTTAGCCTTATTTGTAATGACTTGAAATTGTAATTCTCAACATCTCAATATTAAAAAAAAAATTGACAAAGATAATTTTGAAAAAATTATAAGAAAAAAAAAACCATGTGAAGAGACACCGTAGCAATCCACAATGTTTTATGAGGAAAGCTACAATGTTTTTCCCACATGATTAAGCTTTATTACAAAGTTAAATTTTAACCAACTCAATATTAACAAAATAAAATCAAAAAAGATAATTTAAAAAAAAATATTACAAAAAAAACGCACAAGAAACTGGAAAAAAACCATGTGAGGAAAAACTGTATCAATTCATAATGTTTTGTAAGGAAAAACTTGTATTTACTTGTAATTGCAATTCTTAACTAGCTCAATATTTAAAAAATAAAATTGACAAAGATAATTTTAGGGAAAAACATAACAAAACAGAAAAAAAAAAAAACAAAGTGGGAAAAAACGTTGTAGCAATCCACAGTAATTTGTGAGAAAAGTTATAGTATTTTTCTCATATAGTGCAACTGTAATTTTTAACCAACTTACTATTAAAAAATAAAATAAAAAAAGATAATTTTAGAAAATCATAAAAAAACAAAAAAAAACCATGCGGAGAAACACTGTAGCAATCAACAATGTTTTAAAGAAAAAAATTAAAAAACTAAATTCTCAATCAACTTAATATAAAAAAATAAAATCGATAAATATAATTTTAAAAAATAAAATAGAAAAACTAAGTAGGAAAACATCGTAGCAATCCACAATATTTTAAAAGAAAAAAATTACAAAGCAAAATTTTTAACTAGATCAATATTTAAAAAGTAAAATCAACAAAGAAAATTTTGAAAAAAAAAGGAACAAAGAGGAAAGAGGAAAGTTGGAAAAAAAAGGAAAGTAATTTTGGAAAAAAAAAGAATAAATAAATGAAAAAAAAATGAATAAAGGGGGAAGTTGGAAAAGAAAATGAAAAGGTGCAAAAAAAAAAGTGAAAAAAAAAAGGAATGCACCATGGATCACTATTGTAATTCAGAGTAAAGTTAAATTCTAACCAATTCAATATTAAAAAAATAAAATCAATAAAGATAATTGTGAAAAAATATATTACAAAAAAAACTGGAAAAAAAACACGTGAGAAAAAACTGTATCAATCCATAGTATTTTGTGAGGAAAAACTTGTATTTACTTGTAATTGCAATTCTTAACCAGCTCAATATTTAAAAAATAAAATTGACAAAAATAATTTTAGAAAAAAACATAACAAAAAAAAAACCAAGTGGGAAAAAACATTGTAGCAATCTACAGTAATTTGTGAGGAAAGTTACAGTGTTTTCCTCATATAATGTAATTGTAATTTTTAAATAGCTTAATATTAAAAAATAAAATTGAAAAAGATAATTTCAGAAAATCACAAAAAAAACCATGCAGAGAAACACCGTAGCAATCAACAATGTTTTAAAGAAAAAAATTAAAAAACTAACTTCTCAATCAGCTTAATATAAAAAAAATAAAATCAATAAATATAATTTTGAAAAATAAAAAAATAAAATAGAAAAACTAAGTGGAAAAACACCGTAGCAATCCACAGTATTTTAAATGAAAACAATTACAAAGCAAAATTTTTAACTAGCTAAATATTTAAAATGTAAAATCAATACAGATAATTTTGAAACAAAAAATAAACAAAAGAAAAGAAAAACATAGGAAAGTTGGAAAAAAAAAGGAAAGTAATTTTTTAAAAAAAAGAGAAAAAATAAATGAAAAGAAAGGGGAAAGTTGGAAAAGAAAATGAAAAGGTGCAAAAAAATATAAAGAAAAAGTGAAAAAAAAAGGAATGCATTGTGGATTACTATTGTAATCCAGAGTAAAGCTAAATTCTAACCAACTCAATATTAAAAAAATAAAATCGATAAAAATAATTTAAAAAAAAAATATTACAAAAAAAACACAAGAAACAGGAAAAAAAAAACATATGAGAAAAAATTGTATCAATCCATAGTATTTTGTGAGGAAAAACTTGTATTTACTTGTAATTTCAATTCTTAACCAGCTCAATATTTAAAAAATAAATTTGACAAAAATAATTTTAGAAAAAAATATAACAAAACAAAAAAAAAACCAAGTGGAAAAAAAACATTGTAGCAATCAACAGTAATTTGCGAGGAAAGTTATAGTGCTTTCCTCAAATATTATAACTGTAATTTTTAATTAGCTTAATATTTAAAAATAAAATCGAAAAAGATAATTTCAGAGAAAATCATAAAAAAAACAAAAATAAAAAAATCATGTGGAGAAACACTGTACCAATCAACAATGTTTTAAAGAAAAAAAATTACAAAACTAAATTTTCTATCAGCTTAATATAAAAAAATAAAATAAAAAAATATAATTTTAAAAAATAAAAAAATAAAATAGAAAAATTATGTAGGAAAACTCTGTAGCAATCCACTGTATTTTAAAGGAAAAAAATTACAAATTAAAATTTTTAATCAGCTCAATATTTAAAAAGTAAAATCATTAAAGATAATTTTGAAAAAAAAAAGGGGAAAGTTGAAAAAAAAGGGGAAATAATTTTGGAAAAAAAAGAAAAAATAAACGAAAAAAAAGAGGAAAGGTGGAAAAAAAATAAAAAAGTGCAAAAAAAGGTAAAAAAAACAGAGAAATGCAATGTAGAAACACCGTAGCAATCTACAGTATTTTAAAAAAAAATTACTAAGTGAAATTTTTACCTAGCTCAATATTTAAAAATTAAAATCAACATAGATAATTTTAGAAAAAAAAAGAAAAAATAAACAAAAAAAAAAAGAAAAAAGAGGAAAGTTGGAAAACAAAAAGGAAAGAAATTTTGAAGAAAAAAAAAAGAGAAAAGTTGGAAAAAAAATGAAAAAGTGCAAATAAAAAAGAAAAGGTGAAAAAAAAAGAAAATAAAAAAACTATGTGGGAAAACACTGTAGCAATCCATAGTATTTTAAAGGAAAAAAATTACAGAGAGAAATTTTTGACCATCTCAATATTTAAAAATTAAGATCAACAAAGATAATTTTGAAAAAAAATAAAAAATTAATGAAAAAAAATAAAAAAAGGAAAGTTGGAAAAAAAAAGAAAATAATTTTGGGAAAAAAAATAAACAAAAAAAAGAAAAAAGGAGAAAGTTGGAAAAAAAATGAAAAAGTGCAAATAAAAAAGAAAAAGTAAAAAAATAGAAAATAGAAAAACTATACGAGAAAACATCGTAGCAATTCACAATATTTAAAAAAAAAATACAAAGTAAAATTTTTAACCAGCTCAATATTTTAAAAGTAATATCAACAAATATAATTTTAGAAAAAAAATAAAGAAAAAAAAACAAAAAAGAGGAAAGTTGAAAAAAAAGAAGTTATTTTGGAAAAAAAAGAAAAATAGACAGAAAAAAATGAAAAAATTAGGAAAAAAAATGAAAAAGTGAAAAAAAAAGAGGAATGCACCGTAAAAACACTGTAGCAATCTATAGTATTTTAAAGAAAAAAATTACAAAACAAAATTTTTAACCAGCTTAATATTTAAAAAGCATAATCAACAAAAATAATTCAACGAAAAAAGAAAAAGAAAAAAGCGGAATGTTGGGGGAAAAAAAGAAAAAGTGCAAAAAGAAAAAGTAAAAAAAAAAGAAGAGAAATGTATTGTGAATTACAATGACAGTGTGGATAAATAATGAATTCCCCGTATCTTTTAATTTTATGTATAATAATAATAATAACAATGTATAGAACTCAAAAAAAAAAAAAAGTTTATTTGAAGTTTCCAAGGGCGTGCTTGATCACAGCTCAAAGAGAGGACTAAAAGTTTTTGGGACGCTATTAAATTCACATCAAACATTAACCTTACATATACAATAAATGTACTTGGTGCGCGGAAAGAAACTAGAGGAACGAGACAGGATAAGATAGAATATATTGAGTAGCTATCCTCAATGATGTGAAAGGCAAAAGGTAAAATTAAGATTAGACCAAAGAAGACATAAAGTTATATTATTATTATTATTATATAATTGATATTATATTTATGATATTATTCCATTAAATACTATAGATTTTATTTTTTCTCTCAAATAAAGTTATAGAATGTTTTTTTAATATAGCAAGTGTTCTACTTTTTTTACTTACAATCCTTTATGGTTTTTTTTTCCTTTCAAAATTTAGTTAAAATTAGCCTTTGAGTCCGTGTTTAGCCGTGAATTGGCAAAAAGCTAATAATTGCATTAAAAAATATAAATGTTCTTATTTTTATCTGTATGCAATGAAATATTTGAAATAATAATTAAAAACTCAACCAGTATATTAAATAAAATAAATCAACTACCCATAAGCGTTAATAAATAAAAAAAGTCAATGTAACTTCTTTGACCTAACGGGCCAAGAACGAGTTAGTTGGCCTGTTTAAATGGCGATCTAATTTTAAAAAATTATATCTTTTTTTTTCCTTCTCTTATTCTTTTTCTGGTTGGGCCTTGATTGAGTCTTAATTAATCGTCTTGATTGGGTCTTAATTAATCACATATTGGATTAAATTTGTAAGTAAATTGAAGAGTTATAAAAGAATTGAAGATAAAATTCTAAAAAATATGTCATATTGTATTATCTTCGGTCAACTTGAATTAATAGATAAAATTAACAACCCAGTTAATGGACATGATCTCAATTAGGTATAATTTGTTTAAGCTAAATAATACTCAACGATGAAAATTGCATTTTTTTAAAAAATAATTAAGTTAAAAAAATAATGACAACAAAGGGTTAAATTGCATTCCTCTTAAAATTTAAGGGGAAAATGCATTAAACAAAAAAAGAGCTCAAATGTTGTGTTTTAACCCGTCAAAACTTTGATCCGCGTAAAAAACCAAATAGGGTCTAATAATTTTTTTTCTTAGATCTGTTATACATCAAAATAAAGAATATTAAAAAAATCCCTAAAAAAGAGCCTGGGCATGTGGGTTGGCAGCCCTGGCCTTGCGCCCGTGCCTTATATATTTTTTTAAAAATAAAATATTTCAGACGACATGTCATTTGTCTGCCAGATTTCGCCTACCATAGTGATAGCTAAAAAATCAAGGTAGACCTATTTTCCTTTAAAAACTCAATTTGTAACCCATTTTAAACAAAAAAAACAAACACCTCACAAACACCTTTAAGACTTTATAAACCGATTTATCAACCTAAGAAACCCCGAAAACAGTTCTAAAATGCGAAATCAAACCATGTTAGATTTTTCTTCCTCGAATTTAATCTATTTTTTAGGTAATATGAAGATTTTAAACAACCATCATCGAGCTACTCTTTTCAAATAGAACTCGTGAATACCAAGATAAACCAAATTGGCGATCATAAGATGCGAAAATGATGACTTTCTCTCTATATATTAAAATTAGATGAAACTTCCTCTCTCCTTCACAAACTAGGGCTTGAAAATAATAAAAATAAAGTTTTGTATCAAAACTGAATTAAAAAAAAGAAAGGGACCAAATAGTTTAAACTTTTAAATTTGAAGGACTAAGTTGGACTTTTCATGCCAACTTTAAACACACCATTTATTTTCGGCTTCTTTTCTATGTTGGTCCTCCTTCTTTTAATTTTATTCATAGTCAACAGTACAAAGTAATTGGCTATTAACTTTGCAATTAAAAGACTCAGTTGATGAAAACAAAAGTTAAGAGACCCAAAAAAAAAAAGCCCAACACTTTTGCAATACACAGTGCATTGGGAGTGTGTGAACAATGTTTAACATTGTTCAACACCATCTTCCATTTTAGTATATTTTTTATTCATTATAATAAAATAATTAATTTTTTTAGTATTTTATTTCATTCAATACCATTCATTTTATCATTTATTTTTGAATAAAATTATAATAAATTCTTAATATAATATTAGCAATCATTTAGTTGATTATAATACATTAACCTACTATGCAAATTTTTTTTTAAAAGTTTGTGCTTGATGGATTAAAGTTTATAATTTGTTATATTTTAAAATAGTTTTTTTTGGGACTAATCATTGTTTTTATTTTCTTGGATTGCACACAAGATATGTAGACATGATTTTCAACGTGTGTTCTTATTTTTATTGAAACTTGTTTTTCATATCATGCTATTTTTTTTATTTAATAAAAAAATGCTCATGATAAGAAAAGTGTTTTCATTAAAAAAGCATATAATTTTTCATTTCCTTTATTAAACACATGCGTAAGTTTTTTTTTTTCACAATTAATTTTGTTATGCTGCTAAAGAACACACAAACAACACCTATCCATTTCTTTTTATTTTTTGTGTTAAAAAATAATATTTGATCTTACCTGCAGTGCAGTGCCGGCAAGTTAGCAGTTAAAGTAGTTAATTTAAGAAATAACATACTAGATTGTTAATTAATTATAATTGTTCTGCACCTAGTTTTCGTTTTTCTTCTGATATGGGACAATGGGTGGCTGAACAAATACAATTAATTTGAGCTGCTGCTGGTGGTCGTGCTGCTGACAAGGAAATGCACAGTATGGCTCTGCTTCGGATTTGCAGAGGGACGTGTCTGAGTCAAAAGCAGTGTTATTAAAACAAAGATTGTCAGATTGGAATTATCTTAATTTCTACCCTTTCCTTGACCTTCGCATGTTTCATTGCTTTTCAGTCACCCTCCACTTCCTAATGCCGTGTACAAAATCATGACCAAAATCATGCCATAAGATTTAATTATGATCAAAATCTTTTTAGTGTATTTGTGATTTTATTATTTGTTAAATTGATAATAAATTAATTTGAAAGATTTTGATTTTTTTAATATTTGAGAGATTTTAACAAGTTACTAGATATTGTACTTAATCTTCAAATATAAATTAATTCTTGAATTGATAATAAATTAATTTTTTAATCCTATTTTATTTAAATTTGTGAATTATATTTTGGCCAACTTATTAGGAAACCTAATGAGTCTTACACATAAGATTCATTGGTCAGAAATTAAAATGAAACGATTAATCAAGTATGACTTGATTATAAATAAGTTTTAAAATTTAGGACTAGAGTGTAATTTATATAGGGAATTACAATTCTAAATTTTAAAAACTTAAATAGGAATTTCATTGAATAAATCTATAAAATTATCCTGAAATAATATATATGATATTGTTCAGGGAAAAAATTGATATTTTATAATTTATGAAGTTTTTATGTTTTTTTATAAATAAAAAGCTATGTTTTTTATTTATGGTATGATGTAAGTAAAGTATAATATAAAAATATCTAAATACAAAAGAAAAGAATTAGGATTATAAGGAATATCAATTCCTGAACATTTGAACATTTGGATGTTAATTTGGAAAGACAAGGCGCTAAGCATTAAAAGAAAAATGATAATATTTTCGAGGGAAAAGAAGGAAAAAGAAGCATGCTCGTATAGCATACCATCGCCCTATTGTGGTTGTTGGAGTCCAAGTTAATTTTACCGTTAAAACGGCCGTTCAATCATCTCCCAACTCCCATTGTAGCCGAGGCAAGTTAGAAAATGGTGGGGGTCCAGCTTACCAGAATATATTGCTTCAATCGCAATCATCTTCGACCGTCAATTCCAGACCGGACCCCATAAACCTCTTCCCATCTAACGGTTGGAGTGAGCCGAACCCCAGATAATTACGCCGGCAATTGTACATCCAATTCTAATTCCTTAGTTACCCTCCATAACGTTCGAATAATGGGCTCCATTAGAAAAGCATAAAAGTAGAAGGCAAAGGTCACGATTGTAATTGAAAAAAATAATAAGAAATAAAGGTAATCACAGAAACAGCTGAGCGAAGTGCCAGTCATTAGTATTTGAAAAAGTGTCCAAAAACGATTTTTAATTTTTAATTTCTTGGAGCTTACTGTTTTCACTTCATAAAGCTTCCCTTTCTCTCCCTCTGTTCAGACTTCAGAGTTGACGAGAGCTTCTTCAGTAATGCCTAATTCTTAGTTTATTTTTTTTTTATTTTTGTTTTTGGCTGCAATCAAATCTACATTTTCGAGCATTTTTTGGTTGAAGGAAAGTAAGAAGAAGAGAAGATGCTGGACGGGATTCTAGGCCGAGGATCTGGTGCAAAATGGTAAATATATTTTATATGTTATGTTTAAAGAATGATTTGAAAGAGACAGAGAGAGAGAGAGATTAATTTTTGGTTTGGCAGTAAATCGCTGATAAAGTCGACGAAGAATCAGATCGAAGTGGCAAGAAGAAAGAGAAATGCGACTTTGAAGTATTTGAAGAAAGATATGGCTGATCTCCTTGCTAATGGCCTCGACATCAATGCTTATGGCAGAGTACTCATCCTTTCTTTTCTTTCTTTCCTTCTTTAACGTAATCAAGTTGATATTGTTTTCCGCTGTTGGATCTGATAAATGCTTTATTGTTAAAAATAGGATTTCTCTTAAAAGAAAGAGTTTGGAAGAGGATTAAAGAAATCAGCGTTTCAAAAATTTAAACGAAAGCAATATTTGTCTGAAATATCTCGTTTTTTTTTTTGAGTTTTGTAATAAAGTCTGTAGAGAGGAGAATGCAAGATTTAATATAAATTTCTTCATTTTACTGACAAGCAAATAGGAAGCATGTAACTAATGTGAAATGTCCAACTGTTTTCTGTGTTTGTGTTTTTTTATTTTGAACTTCTGTTAACCTTCCTTCAATGAGGTCGAGCATTAGGCCAAGTTGAAGTCCATTGAATTGTTTTTTTTTTCTTGATTCTTTATTTATGATTCCAATCTAAGCTCTTAAGTAAGTTTCTGAAATATTAAAATTTTAATTCAGGCTGAGGGACTGCTAGCTGAATTGGACCAATTGTCTTGCTATGATTTTGTTGAGCAATTTTGTGATTTCGTGTTGAAGCATCTATCAGTCATGCAGAAATTGAGGTATGCGTGGTTATTTTCTCGCCGGGCAAGTTTAGTTTTGTGCAAATATTTCTCTGTTCATATTGTTTGCAAGCAACATGATATGATCTATAGGCATTCACGGTAAATATAAAATTATGAGATAGGCAGATAATTGCTTAACACTGCCATGTTCTCTTGTGGATGACAGTCTCTTTGTTGCCCCATGTTCTCCTTCAAAAAAATTATCATTATTGGACTTTTATCAGCCTTTTGGCTAAGATCAAGGGCTTCCAGTGCATGGATTAGGTACCATCACATTGTTGGTCATTGAAGATAGATGTAATGTATACATAAGGTTTTGTTGGGGTTAGCTTTTATGATAATGAGCGCCTGCTTTGACATATTCTTTCTGGGAGGTTTTGCTTGTTGTTTTTACCAAATGGTTGCCCATTTTCATTTACACTGAGTCATTTCAATTTGGTTGAAAAGTGATACAAATATATTCATGAATTGCTGTGGAAATATGAGTTGGACAATGTTTATCTGTATTAGCATGGCCATTGGCATACAGTATGTTTGGCTTGAAAGAACCAATAAAGATAGATTGGTTTTTAATCCGTTCATATATAAAAAGGAAAATAAAATTGTATGACTTCCAAGCATTCAACTTTGTTGTGTGAGAATTACTGAAAGGTATCCTAGATATATTTAAACCAAAGATGGTAATATGGTTTCTTTTGACTGAAACATTTTAACATGAATTCTTTTATAAGTTAGATCAATTTACTAATTCCAAAATTTTATGAATATTTCTCTTGATATTTTTTGGTCATCTTTACAGGCACTGTCCTGAGGAATGTAGGGAGGCTGTTTCATCCCTGATGTTTGCTGCTGCAGGATTAAACAATTTGCCAGAGTTACGTGACCTTAGAGATGTATTTTACGAGAGATATGGGAGTTCTTTGGAATTGTTTGTGAATCAAGAGGTAATTCTTTGTAGATCCTTTCCTTGTACACAATTTATATCCATTGCTCTTAATAACTGATCATTTAAATCCTCATTAATAGTTTCGTGAAAAGCTATCGTCAAAGTTTGTGACAACGGAGAAGAAAATTCAATTAATGCAAAATATAGCATCGGAGTTCTGCATAACATGGGACTCCAATGCATTTCAACAGAGGATGGCCAAAACCCCAGAATCTACGAAGGTTTGCTTGCCCCTTTGTTTCCTTTTTATTGTCTTTTGTGTATTTGTTTATGTTGGGGGTGGAGGGTGAATTATTGCTAGCAGACTGTAATAATGGTTAATATCTATGATCTGATTTCAAATGTCATTTCATCCAAGACTTAACTGCCTTTTTTCTTCTCACTATTTTTAATCAATCCCCCCCCCCCCCTGTTTTTTTTTTTTTTTTTTTGGGGGCAGTAAGCTGTATCTTCCTTATGGCTGATTGTTTTGCAGGACCATGCTAAAATTCATGGGTGTTTACAAAGCAATGATGACAGATACATGCCTAATAATGACAAGGACAGCATCCCAAAAGGACATAAACGTGATTTTCCATCAAAAGAAAGACTTGAGTGTGACAAACACGAGCCAGTCAGGGCCAGGGAAGAAATTGTCTTTAGAAGGGACAACCGGGACATTCTGTTCCAGGGAAGGCAAGAAGCCACACTGGAGAAACATCAACCTTGGAAGGAGGATACTCCCCTGAAAACTGTTAGACTAGGTAGTTCATCTCAAAGGAAAAGAATGGAAAGTGTGGATGGTGGATCCAAAATGCTAGATGGTAGGGAGAATTCTGCTCCTAAAAGAGATGACAAGGACACAATAATTCGTGGAAAGCCAGATATCACTCCTAGTTATGGAGGATTATGGTCAAACAATGATTCATTGACAGCACACAACAATTATGGTGGACAACAGAAAATGGAAAACTCAACAAGAGATGTTTTGAAGGAAGAAGCACATAAGCTGAAACCTTACTATAACAATGCTATCCCCCCTCCCTACACTAAAACTAATTCTAAACTGAAGGATACCAGACATGGAGCCAGTGTAGGGTCTTCCCAGATTGGTTCTGACATTAATGCAGTTCAGAAAGATCCTTCAAGGGATAACATAGCCAATTCTTGGAACAGCTCGGAGAAAATCCAACAAGGATCATATCTGCTGGATCATGAGAAGCAGAATGTTGGACTTACAAGACAAGATGATCATGGACATGAGAAAAGTAATTATTATCAGAATGATGGTGTTGGTAACCCCATACCAAAACCAAGATCCATGAGGCGGAGACACTCAAAGTCACACTCCACTCATGATGATGCTGGAAATTCGGAAGATACAGGTGGTGTGAAGAGAAGGTCAAGGAGCAGGAGAAGGGGGGATGACTCAAGAAAAGGCCTGCAAATCTTGTTTGATGATGAACACTATCAGAATGATGAAGAAGAAAGGATGATAGATAAACTTTTGATACATTACAGCAAGAAACCTACTGCGTATGAACCTGGAAATGTGGTGAGAAGAAAGTCAAAAAGCCGTCACCCACATCAGCAAGGCACTACCGAGGCAGATAAATCCCCACGGCATACCAGCAGGGACGGGCCTGATGAAATCTCAGAGACAGTTTCTGCACCACCCCGATCCATTTCACTTCCTCATGAAACAAATTCATCAGAGGCAATGAAATTGTTTACTCGAGCTGCTTCATTTCAGCCAGACAGATCAAGCGCAGCCCGGCATGTGCATCCTAAGTTACCAGATTACGACGACCTGGCAGCCCGTTTTGCAGCCTTGAAGGGGAGGTAAAATCATTGAGCAATCAGATTCAGAATCTTTTATCATTGCCATGATCGCATGCTGTAGCCGGAATCTTGCACGTGTTCCTTGGAGAGTGGTTCTTTCGCTGTCTTTGAGGAGGAAACAGGGCTTTTCTACTTGTATTCACCGAAGTAGCAGGTTGGCTTTTTCTACTCGTGATTTCTAATCCTCTGTAATTGAGAGGGGGTGCTGTGGTTCACACTGGCATTACATATTTCTCCAATCTATTGACATTGGCGTTTACATAGCTTGTAATATCTGTTCTATTTCTATTCAATTTTCACCCATTGTTCGAGAGAAGTTGAGATTAAGATTGGTCTTTCTGTAAAACATTTCCTTTTCATAATAGCAGTTACTTGAGAGGGCATTGTACTTTTTCATAATAGTTATGTGTTCAATGACTGTTATGACCTTGAATGTCAGAGAAACCCCACTAGATCAGAACAAAAGCCCTTTAAATTTCCCATGCCCAATGCCCTCGGTTCCTACCTGCTATCCTTGTCGAAGGTGAAAGTACTGTTTCCCGCCAAAAACGAAAAGCTTCTCACCCTGCCTTTTATTACAGCCCCTCTTTTACTGCCTCTTACTCCACCTTTCAAGCATACGCAGACGCACATAGAGAGAGAGAGAGAGAGAGAGATGAAGGGCTCCTCCAAGATCATAATGGGAGCAACACTGGCAATGGTGGTGAGCCTTGCCATTGTTTTGGCCCTAGTTCTGGTGCTGCTAGCTGAGCTTTACTGCAGTCTTTTACTTCGCCGGCGTCAACTAAGATCCACCTCCAACACCACCACCACCACCTCTGCCACCACTACCACCACATCCACCACCAATACTTCCCTGTCGCAGTCACCACAACCCCAGAATCAACCGCCTTCTCTTCCTCTACCAAGCTACTATGCTCAAGGGGTCCTTCGGGCTCCAAAAAGTTTCTTATTCCCTGCAGTTTCACCCAATAAAGAAAACAAGTCGGCAGAAACAAGAAAAGAACACTCTCAACTTCATCGTGTCCTCGAAGTCCATACCCAAGTATTAAACCCAGGTCTCAGCCCCCAGCAAATTGGTCTCATAAACATTTCACCCCCATCAACTGCCTTCGTATCTTCACCCCATCAAGTTGAACAAAACCCTGTTCAAATTAGGAGTAGCAATGCCTGTAACGACAGGGAATGTGCTGGTTGTGGAGAACATCTTGTTTACATATCTAATCCCATTTACGACAATGATGCAAGCAGACCAAGCAGGGTGGATACCCCATATGAAACTCCTGATTCTTCACCATCACGTTTGGAAACATGCGGTTCTAGTTCAGGTGAAGAAGAAATAGCCTTACCATCCCCATCTGCTCCACGTTCAGTCCCCGGGACCCCTCCATTGACTCCAATGAAGAAGCTCCCAGCTAAGGCTTGTTCAGTTTCATTGAGAGATGCAAGGTCTCTGGGCACTTCAGGGAGTGATTCTGTTAGTAACAATGGCCTCTCATCATCATCCTCAGGTTCTCCATGCACATCTCCTTCATGGTGATCAGCATTTAATTTTATGTTAAACCTTTACGAGGTGCATGCCTGTATTGTGAATACGGTGAAAGCTAGAGTGAAGAAGTCCCTACCACCTTTTTTTGTTTTTGTTTTTTTGCAGACATGGCCATTGCTCGGTCACCCGAGCCCACGTTTATGCTAAATAGAAAAATCTCGTAGGGCAAGTGGGAGTACCTCTCTCTCTCTCTCTATCTTCACTCTGCAGAAATGCCTCTCTGGTTTCATCTGCTTGTAATTGTACGGGGTGTTTTTGGACTTCCAACTGGGTTCTGGTGGAAGACTGAACCAACCACCCAAGCATTAATTTAGATTTTTGTTTGTTTTTATTGTAGACGCATGTGAAGAAGTCAGGAGTGGAATAGAAAAATAATAATAAAAAAAGATATCTGTTTTTGAGGGACCTCGGGTTCCTGTCTCGATGCATGAAAAGCACAAAACAAACTGTCACCTGCGAGGTGTTTGTCCACTGTAGAATACGACCAGACCAGACGAGGAGGCCAGTCATATTGTGTTGTATTTTTCCAGATGTGGAAGAAGCTTCACTGTCTGCAATGCCTTAATAATTCCGTAGGAATGGTTTAGTGATTCGGGCACAACCCATTTTTGCAATTGTCGTGCCCACAAGGTTAAAAAGACACAAATGCTGTCCGGTTTGTGGTCTGAGCTCCATAAACATGTGTTGGAAACTTGCCTGGCAGTTTCATCAATTTTATTTTCTTTTTATGTCAGTTCATCTTTGCGTTTGTTTCCAATCTCGATACCCCCACTTTTAGTAGTGCGCGGAGATTTATAAGAAAAAAAAAATTTTATTAAATTGTTGGAGATTTGTAAAAATCTATTTATTTTTATATTATTTTAATATATAGATGTTAAAAATAGATTTAAAAAAATAAAAAAAATATTATTTGAAATTTTAGATGTAAAATCATTAATAATTTGAGTTTGTGTTCATTTTCTATTAGATTTGTGCTTAGGAGGTTGATGGGGTCATTTTCAGGCAATTTTACATAAAATATTATATTGGATGGTGGCAGGCAATTAGACTAGATTCCAACGAATCTTCTAAGAAATAAGTGAACGCCCATCATTTTTGCTTCTGGATGGCCTTCGAACCCGAGCATACCTGGGCTTGCTTCCAAGCCCATCAACTCATGGAATTGGTTTGTGACCCATGTCTTTTTTTCTTTCTATATAATTTCTTAAAGTATTTGTTAGATATATAATTGTATTATAAAACTTTCTTTGAATGAATATTGAAGAATATTAGTTATTAAAGTAGAGTATAATTTATTTTATTTGTTTGTAACTTATTACAATAAAAAATCAATTAACCAAATTAAATCAACATTTGTTTAATGTTTCTTATTAATTTGAAGAAAAATTAAATAATCTCCCCTTATTTTAGTAATTATTTTATATTGTGGAACAAAAACTTTTTATTACTAACATTATTAAATAATATAATATGCATAATACAAATAAACTAAAAAATATATGTGTAGTGTTTTTAACATGTACAATGACAAATACATGAGTAAAGACTTTTAGATTATGTATTGTTTTGTCCACTATTAATTTAACCAGTACACAATGTAAAAGCCCACAATTATGGATATTATACTTAAATCCATTTTTTTAGCCTTTAAACAATACACAAATAAAAGAGTAAAGGCTTCTAAATTTGTCTATTAGTAAAGACTTCTAAATTATGTATTGTTTAATGATTTTAGCATATTGTATAACAAAAAAAATACAAGAGTAAAGGCTTCGACTATGACATACAACTTCTTTGGTTCCATCTCTTCTTTTCTGTATAATTTTGCTTTTATTTTGTACATATACCAACCATTATTTAATGGTGGGCATGAAAGGGATTCCAACTTTATTTATCGTAATTTTTAATTAATGGGAAACATATATAACAGAGCTAATTGTGGTTTGTATCTAAAAAAAAACCATGAGATACAATTTTTCATTATGAAAAGTTATAAATATCTATAAGATATATATTGGACTTGGTTACAACCTTGCTAAGCTTCTTAGAGATACAATCCAATATAGATTGGTAATGGACTCACCTTATAATTACTCAAGGAAAGGAAGATCTCAAGATTTCCAAACACAATTGATTCATTAAATATTATAATCAATATAGTACATTTAGATAATAAGGATAGGTTTTGCTTTGGCTTTGGTTGTTTTGCTCAAGTTTATTTTGATGCTGAATTTCCCCCCCTATAATTTTTTATTCAATTGTTAGATCATGCTGAAATTTTACGAGATATCTCAGATACATTGTTTCTTTTAGGGTTAAAATTTAATACCCCTTAGAGATTGGGAAGGCCTTCAAATACGACCTATAAATTACTATTTAAGATTTGTTATATTTTCCTAATTGATTTATAATTCTTTTTATTTTTATTTTGATTAAAGCTCTTTTATTGTTTTTTTTTAAATTTAGTTAGAACGTTTTTCTCCTAGTTTTTTTAGGACTTTTATTGTTTTTCCTTTGTTTTTAGTTTTTCTTATTGGTTTAGGTAAGTTTTTAATTTTATTTAAGGACTATAAACCTCACAAACATGAGACTATCTAAAAAAAAATAATATTTAGTTGTAAAATTATGAATTAGGGTTTTTCTGTGTGACAATCCTATTTGGTTTTAATTTTATCTTTTTAGCTTGTTTTCTTTTTATGTTTGCATTTGCATTAGCATTGACGTAAATAAAAGCAACACATGAAAGACAACAAATACAATAACACTGATGGTTATTTGCTTGCTTTGTGCTGGAATAACCATAAATGGAACAAGTAGAAGAACATGTCATGTTCTTGTAGGAGAGGATGATGAGGTTCCTCCTCGAGAAAGAGATGTTCAGGAATTAGTGATAAAATACATGCAAAGACAAATTACAGAATTCAAAAGAGATGATCAAGAACCAGTGATATAAGACATGCAGAGATATATTGCAAAATTAACCCGTGAGTTGACAGAGATGAAGAGCCATAACGATCATGATAAAAGTGATCATGAATCCATTGGTAGTTTTGAAAGCCCATTTCATAAGCATTAGTAGAGGGGACATCTTCTTGATCGAGATAAGTATCGTGAAGATTTTGATAGTTTTGTTTATGGTAAGATAAATGCGCATTGGTATTCTCCACCAACTTATGATGTTTTTTTTTTATAATGATTATATTGATGATGATATCATAAATAATGAAAATAATAATAATGATAATATCATTGATGATATCCTTGTTAATAAGATAGAGATTGAGTGCAAAGAAAACATTGAAGGTGTTTAATAAAAAAATTATTCATTTAAACTATGTTGATAATTTTGATTAAAAGGTTAATGTTATCACAAAGGTAGATTTTGAAAAGTTATATAGACACAACATATTTTTGATGAAGCAAGTTTAAGGTTTGCAATTTATTATTGTAGAAGTCAATAGAAGAGAAATAATATGTCCAATGTTATTGCTTATATAAAATTCGAGATGAAGGGACTAAAGTTGATGTCTAAAATTTCTATTCACAAATAGAAAAAGAAGAAAAGAGGCTAAAGAGTTTTGATTGTATATCCAAGAGATCAAGGCAAGAGCAATGTGAACTTAAGAATGAGTTCTTCAACTCTGGAAGACTAACATAGAAAATGTTTTTCTAATATGCAAATTTGATGTTAATGGAAATAACTATTGATCCGACCATTAGATCATATTGAAATCTTTTAGAAGATTTCAGAGTCCTTGTTTTATTTACGGTTAAAATTTCATTTCCTTTGAATTTTGGGAAGGCCTTCAAATAAGGCCTACAAGTTACCATTTAAGATTTATTATATTTTCCTAATTGATTTATGATTCTTTTTGTATTTGGATTCAAACTCTTTTATTATTTTTTCTAGATTTATTTAGGACATTTTTTCCTAGTTTTTTTTTTGGACTTTTATTGCTTTTTCTTTATTTTCAGGTTTCCTCGTTGGTTAAGGTAAAGAGTTATAAGCATATTAGAGATGTTACCATATAAAAAGAAATATTCAGTAATAAAATTGTGAATTAGGGTTTTGTGTGACAATTCTATTTAGATTCAATTATGTCTTTTTAGCTTAATATTTTTTTGTTTATGTTTTTATCTTTATCATAATTAACACAGACGAAAGCAACACAAGAACGACAATTAGTACAATAACACAAAATTCTACCAAATACAGATTACATAGAAACCCTAAGTTGAAATTTTATTAATGACCATTTCTTTTTAAGTAGTCTATTTTTCTAAGAGGTTTACAACTCCTTAAATAAACTTAGAATATAACCTAAATCAATAAGGAAACTCAAAAATAAAAAAAATTAATGAAAGTTCTAAACAAACTAGAAAAAAACTCCTGTATAAAGTAAAAAATAAAATAAAATAAAATAAAAGAGTTCAAAATCAAATAGAAAAAAAATCCTAAACCAACTAGAAAAATATAACAAATTCCAAACAATAACTTCTAGGTCTTGTTGAGGGAGGTCTTCCTGAAATTTGATGGGTACCAAATAGTGATCA
Organism: Populus nigra; assembly: GCF_951802175.1. Classification (NCBI taxonomy): domain Eukaryota; kingdom Viridiplantae; phylum Streptophyta; class Magnoliopsida; order Malpighiales; family Salicaceae; genus Populus; species Populus nigra. Next base: position 9,243,042 of record NC_084866.1, on the reverse strand, counting down.
CATAAAAATATTAATTTGAAATTTTATTACTAAATATTTCTTTTCAAGTAATCTACCTTTCTAATAGGTTTACAACTCATTAAATAAACCTAAAATCCAACCTAAACCAATAAAGAAACCCAAAAATATAGAAACATTAATTTGGAGTAACAACACGCACACAACTCTGATGTTAAATATTGACATAATGACAAACTCTGATTTTTGCAGTACATTTATTAGTTGATCAAATAAATAATCACAAATTTACGACGTGACCTGTTTCTTTATTCATCCGTTCCACAGTTTTTTCCAGCACAAGAGTATTTATTTCCAAATATGACAAAGCTTCTGAGTGAGAAGTAACAACACGCACACAACAGATATTCATGTGAAGTTTTTTTTCCTTGAGAGCATCTTCAATCTTCAAATATGATGGCCCACAATGCATTCCAATCTGATAGAGCAACATCCGCAGACAAGATCCAGGTTAATCCTGTTAAAAGATATCAGGCCAAACGACAAATTTGTATTTAAGGAAAATTATTTTGATTTAGGATCGTAAAACTTGAAGTAATGATTGAATCCACCACAGGGAAGCTGCCTAGCATACCCAAGTATATGTCAAGCAGGGGTATCATCATTCTTCAGGAGCAACAAAACATTCTTCTTCTAGTTTCTTGAGGTCTCCTATGCAATTTCATTCCAATTGGACGTGAAGGGGCTTTTTTGGCCAATCTCTTAGCTGCAACAAGGCAAGTTTGCATGAGAAACAAGAAGAGCAGAATATTTGAATTATATCTCAACAGCTAGCGCACATCACTACATTTGGAAGGATTGATCATGTTTGCGGCCACAACAACTACTGTACTGCCAAAATTAAGAAAGCAACCGGCAAAACTTAACCATGTAATTTTGGACTTATCATAGTTCAATTTCCTCCTTTGTTTCTAGCTAGCATTATATTCAACATTGGATACTAGATAGAGAATTAAAGTTGGAAACCTCAATAATTGATCCATGAGAAGAATAAGAATAGTCTCTCAACATTCAACAAAATAAACAAATTACCTATTTCGTAAAAGAGCTCATTCACATTCTGGGCGGTTTTCGCAGATGTTTCAAGAAATACCATTCCATTTTCTTTAGCATACTGCTCACCTTCCTGCATTATTAATTAGTTGAATCATTGATGTATTTCCCATGTCTCATGTACTTTACCTTCTTCAATAAAATGTGGCCTTGTCCACAGGCATTTTATATACGATGATATTAATTTGGTTGTCCATTTATTCAACCAGAGAAAAACGAAAGCGAAAAGAAATTTAGAATATCAGATTAATCATGGATGTACCTCGATGCCAACTTTTCTCTTCTCTTGCAAGTCAACCTTGTTGCCTACTAAGAACATTATCAGATTTGGATTTCCTGATACGGCACAACACAATATAAATTTGTAAATACAAAATCTCACTTCAATTCTCAGTTCAATTCTAATTAATAGCACCAAAGGACTTCCACTTGGACCGTTTCATGTAAACCCTTGTCCGGATCAAAAACCAAATGATCTAAACCAAAGATGGCCTTCTTAAAAATATGTATAACTTCGTAAATACTGGGTGCATAAAGACGACAAGGTAAGATTGAAAGGCTGAAAAGGTAAATTGATGATAAAACATCACCAAGCACACAAGTGGTTTTCTTGTATCCTGGGAACATAAAACATAGCTAGCATGTTATGATGATGAAAATATAGATTGGTGCTGGGGTCCATCATAGAAGATCTATTAGGGTTCCACAACATTTAACTTTTGGCAAGCAGCTTGAGAGATTGTTGTAGAAGAATGAGAGTAGAAAATGGTGTAGATTTCAGAAAAAAATCATTGTAGAGAATGGTAAATGTTTGAGTCTTAGCTCCATATATTTTTGATTTTATTGAATGGTATATTACTCGTTTTGTAGAAGAAAAAAGCAGCTAGTTACGTACCTTGTCTCTGCAATTCAGTAACCCACTTTTTAGCTCGTTCAAATGAATCCTGAAGATAAAACATGTTTCAATCAAGAGGAGATGTAATAAAGGAAATTACAACAAAAATGATTTCTAAGAAAACTAAAAATCTTAGTTGACATACATCACAGGCATGAAGCAAGACCCAGCTAATAAATTCACAGAATATTTATGAATACCAATATTTCTGAGATGACAAAACATGACATGGAACCACATTTTGTACAAATAGGCCAATCATCAACGTCCGACCAAAAGACAATCCTTACATTTATATTTCATAATTTATCAAACCTGAGGAGATGTTTCTTGCTGCTGTTTCTACAATGTTCATGCAAAGGTGACAAGTTTCGTCATAGGTTATATAAAAATAATTCAAAGACACGCATACGAGGGTTATTCAAGTTATTAGGGTTAAGCTAAATCAAGAATTAATTAATATCGAATTACAATGATGAATCCTGTTACATAACTTCATTCAAGACACACAAGAACACACGTACATGTAAACAAGTAAAAGCAAATAATTAATATACTAAAGAATAGAAGAATTAGATGGTTGATAAAAATATACCATGCTTGTGATATCGTATACCACAACGGCTGCAGCTGCACCGCGATAGTACATTGGTGCCAAGCTATGGTACCGTTCCTGCCCAGCTGTGTCCCATATATCAAACTTAATAGTTGCCTCATTCAATGACAAAACTTGAGTGAAAAAGGCCGCTCCAATTGTTGATTCCTAAATATTACAATCATGTTAGCTAGATACCATTAATCGACTTTTGAGGAATTTAAAATACCAGCATTGATCAGATTGTGTGGATTTGAATGAAATAGAAAAAAACTTAACGTAAACTTCGTAATGTAGAAATCACAACCGATGCCAACATTATAGCATTATTTCCAATACCAAGATATATATACCACACATATCGATGAAGAATGAAATTTGAGTTTCTTACAAAACCCATCAGATTGGATCTAAGTTTTCAATATGGCTTAATAAAATAATGTACTTTGATAGAGGCTCATTGACATTCTAATCCAGACATAAACACAACCGAGAAGGATGAAAAGACATAGTATTTGATTGAAATAGGATTATCTTGTAAAAACTCTAAGTCGAGTTTTATTTCTGATAATAAAGTCTAATAAAATCTGCTCTCTAAAAGGAGTTTTTAAATACATATGAAACTGATCTTAACAAGGAAAAAAAAAATCAAAATTCCTAGTAAAAAAAAACAAGCAAAAAATATAAAAATAACACAATCCAAAAAAAATCAAGGAAAAACAACCAAAATAGCTCAAACAACATATATAAAGCCTAATTTAGAGGTCTATTAGAGCTCAAATGATTACAACAAACTAGGTCTTCTATAGAATTAGCTCAAATGGTATGTGACCTATAGAATTAGGCCTTCTGTATAGGTCATATACCTCCAAACTACTAGTGCTTCACTAATGTGCCAAGATCTTTATGAAGATGCTGATAAAGGCTCTTATGAGTATATAAAAGCAATTTAAGGTCTTATCTTCTTCATTACATGTAGCTCCTATGTTAGCACCATATCCTTTATTATCTATTATGTGCAAATAACTTGTTTTTAGAGAGTTTGAAGGGTAAATCTATATAGTAAAAAGTAAGAAGGAATATCATTATTCTCACAAATCCTATAAAAATCATTGTCATTATTATGAAATATAGTTTCCAAATAGAAGTTTAAGATGTGATAAGAGAAGGCTCGTGACATAACAACCACATCAATAGAGGAGTCACCATTATCACCATCCAATGCAACTATAATGTTTCAAGCTTTCCAAAATTCTACAAACCACTCATGCAATTACATTATACATAAAGGCTCAATAATTAAGATAAAGAGATGAAAACTATGAGTATTCTAGCTTACCATGTAGCTTGATGAACAAATCTATTTATCATAGTCAATCATTCTACCTATTCATTTTTATCTATAAATGATACATTTTATAACGAGTTTTGATTTTATAAATTGGTTTAGTTTGGAAGAAAGAGAAAGATATTACTAAAGTGAAAAAAAAGGTGCAAGTTTAGTCATCTTAATTTATTGGATGATCATACAAACTTCAAACATTTGTGTTTTTCAAATGCCATAGTGCTATAAAAAAATACGTAGTCATAAACTCTCTCTCTCTTTCTCAAGAGTTTAGTAAATTATCCACACTTCATTTCACATGAGAACCAATCATCTGACATTTAGATTCTTAAAGAATCTTGTCATTATATGAATGGTTTTTGTAACAAATGGTATACCAATTTACATGAAATAAGAGAAACCTCTATGCTTACTATATTTATTTAAAATATTCATTTCTTATGATATTTCATTTCATCAAGTGAGAAATATTTTTTTTCATTACAATATGTATCACCACTACAACTGTGAACAAATATCATTAAGTATGAAATGCTAGATACCCAAGATTGTGTTTATTGTTTACCTTTTTGGTGTATATATTAATTTATATTTAATGATCACATGATACTACTCATCTGATCTCACTAATAAATTATTTTTAATAAACTTTCAAGAGATTATGATTTAAGAAAAAGTATTAATTTACCTAGTTATCCAATTTAAGAACCTCAAATGTATATCCTATCTTACCTAGACATCAAGCATTAGAACCTCAGACATCTCTTTCCACCTATCTGGCTGTCTAGCCTAGGAACCTCAAACATACATCCTCTCTCGCTTAGCCATCAAGCATTAGAACCTCAAACGTCTCTTTCCACTTATTCAACTGTTTAGCCTAAGAACCTCAAGCATATATTTTTTCCCTACTTGGTCATCCAACCTTGGAATCTCTGGTGTTTATTGAGAAATGATTTTTTATGAACCATATTCATTTAGAACCAGCAATCATATTCCTCCAAGCATCATGCTTTTCTAATAATTATATTCCTCTAGAAATCTTATTTCTCTAAGCATCACATTTTTTTTATAATCATTTTTCTCCAAAAATCCTGGTCTTCAGGGACTTTATTACTTTAAGAACCTACGATCAATTTTCTAGGTATAAAGACATTCACCCTTTGGTCATGAAGAAATCATTCTACCTAGGTAAAATGCTATATCCTTTTAAGTACAAGAGATCACCTTACCTGGATATAAAGGCATTGACCTTTCGATTATGAGAAAACCATCTTTTCTAGATATAAAAGCTATCTCCCTTGGTAGAAGGCCTTGTTTAGGTACAAAAACATTCACCATTAGGTCATAAGAAAGCCGCCTTACTTAAGTATAAAGGCTATATCTCACTAAATATAAGGGGCTATCTTGACTAAGCATAAATACATTCACCTTTAGGTCATGAAAAAACCCTAAGTATAAAGACTATATTTCCCTTAATATAATGAGCCATCTTTTCCATGTATAATGTCACTCCCTCCAAGCATAGAAAAACCATTATATCCATGTATAAAGGCTATTTTTCCCATAATAATAGGCCACCTTTCCCAGGTATAAAGGCATCTACCTTGCTTAAGTAAAAAGGTAATCTCCCTTTGATCATAGAAAACCACCTTGTCTAGGTATAAAGGTTAAATGCTAAACTCATCCTAAATATAAATAAAAACCTTGCCTAGGTATAAAGGAAATCATCCTCCAGTGATGGAAAACCATCTTATGTAGCCTTTCTTTAAAAAATTCCTTCTAATAAACGTTACCTGTTAGTAGATTAATCATTCAGATAGTTAGACTTGTCACCAATCCCTAATTAGCAGACTGACCACACATCCCTATAAACAAACCTCACATCCCCTATCGATGGACTAGCCACACATCCCCTCTTAATGAACTGGTTATATATCCCATCTATTTGGATTGATCATGCATCCCTCACTATAAGACATAATAGTGTATCTCTTCTCAATAAGGTTTGGCTAGACATTCCCTTATAATGGACTGGTTATTTAGGCAACTAGACTTATCTTTAATCCCCTCTCAACGGACTGGTTATGCTTCTCTCTTGGACTAACCTTAAGTTCTATCTTGGTAGACTGGCCACACATCCCCTCTTAGTAGACCAATCACTAACACCTACCTTTTTAGACTTATTACAAATCTTACGTTAATGAAACTTGAAAACATGTCTTTTCTCAATAAGGCTTAGTCACATGTTTCCCTTTTATAAACTAGTTGTCTAAGTAATTAGCCTTGTTGTCTATCTCTTCTTGATGGATTGGCCATATGTCCCCTTTGTTGGACGAACCATGTATATATTTTAGTTAACTAGTTTCACTTTTTATGAGATATAATAACATGTTTTTTCATATCATGGTTTGACTGTGCATTCCCTCATGATGGACTAGTAGTCCAGGCAAGTGGACTTGTCGTCAATCCCTCATTAGTGGATTGGCCACAGCTCAACACCTCTTGGTAAACTAGCCATAAGTCCCTACCTCTTTAAATTGACCTTGTCCTCTTTGTTAGACTAACCATATGTCCTCATATAAAATTGGTCATGCATGCATCCCCTCTTTAACGAGCTAATAATGCATCCTTTTTTAGGTGTCACACTCTTAACCATGAACAATGACTACCATAAATATTAATGTGTTTGGATGGACAATTAACACTTTTTTTAGATGGAAAACATATATTGGTTAGTTGTGTCTTTGATTTACCAATAATAATACTTGCCATTAATGTCATCGTATGTCTAGAACATATGACATCCTCTAGCTATACGATTACTTATCATAAAAGAAAAAACTTATACCTTTAGGATCGATTTTATAATAGCAACATTTATCTTTCAAGATTTACCCAAAACAAATCCATATGAGCTCAAGTATATATAAAAGGCCATAAGACTTAAGGGATCCAAATTCAATTGTTATAATTAGATGAACCTAAATCTAACAGTTACTCTGGATGCACTACTTGGTCTACTTGCCACCAACTACAGAGACAAAATGTACATTCATTAAATAAAGGCACATCTTTTGGTAACGTATCTTTTAGGGATTGATTTTGTTATTATCATTGATTATACCTAGCCTAAAAAACACAAAACTAAGGCAACTTTTATAGTATCTTGTTGTCACTCTACGCCTTTGTCTTTAAGCAGCCAAAACTATAAATGATAAGTGGATTGACTATCATACCCTTGTATAAATACACCCATGTGGGTTCAAGGTTACATAAGTAACCTTGAACTCCAAGGTAAGTAATTATCCCCTCAACCAATTTTTTTGTTATAAAAAACTATATTTTCTTCTTCTTCTTCTTCTAAGCTTTGTAACATATATAACACAACCTTTTGAAGTTCCTTTCCTCCAACATAATGTAACTTGAACATCAAAGAGTCTTCCAAACCTATAAAAAAACTTGTTTTGGATGTGTTTTAGTTGCCCAAACTCATCATTTTAGCCATCTTTTAGCATTACAAAACTATTGTATTGTTGACTTGCACTATGTTGTGGGCCAGATTAATTTTCATAACATAAAAGAAAATGATTAGGCGTTGCTAATAATCTTTTAATAAGGATTTTTTTTTATCATGAATACATTATTTGATGCACATTGGACAACATCTTTTTTAAATATTGAGATAATGATATATTGAATAAATGCTTTTAAATACCAACACAACAATATATTAGATGAAACTATGATAATCCCATAAAATGCATATCAAAACAAATCATGAAACCCAATTCTCAATCAACAAAATATCGAAGGTCAAAATTGAAAGAAAATATTCAATTTTATAAAAAAAAACAACCCGAGTCAAATTAGATTAGCCTTTAGAACCCGTAACCTGAGTCATGAGAATAGGATAATCTTATAAAAAATAAATTAAAAAAATATGAAGTCAAATTCCTCATTAACCCAATGTTGAAGGATAAAATTAGAAAAAAATAATAATAAGAAAATGATAAGAAAAAAGATCTGAGTAAATTCGGGTTAGAATGTTAAACTTGCAATTTGGATCAGATTATGAAATCTGCAACTTGGGTTGTAAGAATGAGATATGCTCATAAAAATCAAATATGAAAGAATCACGAAGCTCAATTCTCAATCAATTCAATGTTGAAGAATGAATTTGAAAAAACAAATCATAAAAAAATTACAAAAATAAAAAGACCCATGTCAATTTGAGCTAACTTGTCAAACACATAACTTGGGTCACAACACTAAGATAAACCATAAAAAGAAAATAAAAAATTTTCACAAAACCCAATTCTAAAACAACCTAATGTTGAAAGATTGAGTTAAAAAAAATCAATGAAGAAAAAAGACTTGAAAACAACAACTTAAGTCAACCTGAATTAACCTGTTAAACTTGCAACGCAGGTCATGACACCGAGATAACTCCATAAAAAAACTGAAAAAAATACAAAGTTTAATTCTCAACCAACCCAATGTTAAATAATAATTTTTTTTTAAAAAATAAGAACCAAAGTTGATATTCAAAAATAAATGACAACCCATTTTGCTATTTTAAAAAGAGTGAAGCATGAAAACTAAGAAGAAAAGAGAGAGAAAAAAGAGGATAATAAAGAAAAGAAGATTGGGTCGTTGAAGCCAAACTAGAACTCGTTATTGTGCACACGTCGCCTTGAAAGGAAGAGCACACCAAGGCATATCAAATGGTACAAAGGAGGGTCGCCATTAGATGCCTTTGGTTGCCGCATGCATTGGCTATAGGGATTAACTTTTCTAATACATTGGTGCATGTGTTGCACACGCCAACCACTTTTTATTTTTTTGTCTATTTTAATTTCTAAACATTTATTTTAGTTTCAAACTTGGCCTTTAAAGTTTTAATTGTTCTGAATAAATAAAATTGAAATTTATTTTATTAAATTAAGCATCGTATTTTCCCCTAACATCCGTGAAGCCAACCGAAGAAAAACATTAACTCCAGTAATAAATTAACTTGATTTGAATGGATAAAATTTAAAAAAAAAAACACTTGAGTGACAAAAAAAAAACATGATTACAATCCAAAATATTTTTATCCGTGCATCTATAAGGAAACCCCAAAATGTTTTTTTTTTATATAATCTATGTGAGGTTTTGAGCATCATCATGTGTGTGTCCATACTATTAATTAAACACATTGTAAAAGTACCTGGAACTCCAAAAATTGCCCCTTGACAAACCTCAGTACCAAACTTGTTTTCCCGGTCCCCATGTCCCCGAGGAGCACCTGTAAAACAACTTTTAATGATCAAGTCTACACCTATGTCTGCAGTAAAAACTTGTCAATTAATTAAAAGACTAAAATTGTAAAAGCTCCCTTCACTTTCAACCTCTACTCTTTGTTAAATTTCAGTTCAACAATTTTCTTGCTTCATTAATAATTAATTGATTCATCTCAAAAGATGTTTCGTTCCTGTACTTTCAACATCCTAAACGAAGCTTATCATATTCAGCAGAGGAGAGCATGCACGTGAAGTATCTATACATGGCAAGATACAACTATATGTAATCGCATAATAAATCCTACGGAAAAAATACATGAGATTAATCTTTTTCTCAAGAGAATAAATTAATTATACGTGTGGTGTTACATGTTAATCAAAGCAAACGATCAATGATATCTTTCGTTTTCCATTTCATTGAAAAAAAAATAGAAAAGGGCAAGACATACCCACCAGCTTGGCCTGTATGTTATTGCTTCCTGTCCTTGCCATTGCCGATCGATGAAGAAATCTCAGAGAGAGAGAGAGAGAGAGAGAGAGAGAGAGAGATTTAGATCGGAAGAGAGATTGAAATCTGAGTTTGACAGCGAAATCCCAACTATGTTCTGAATATCAGATGAGTGCCTAGAAAACGTACAGAAATGCTAAAAACAGAGCCATAATTGCTGTTTCCACGAATACGAAGGTGGGCATAAGCATGACTGGCGAGGAAAAACATGACTGGCGATAGTGTTTTGATCGCTGAATGGTAGCTTTGTTTGACTGGTTGGTTTCTGGGTCTTAGCGGTTGGATTTTGCGTGTTCCTTTTTCCTCCCACCCTCGCTGGCATCACAAAATATAGTTAATTATAATATTTCAAATTAAAATCAAGTAGAGTAAAATCCAACTCCAATCCAATCCACCACTCTTCCTACTACATCTTCGATTCAACTAGGATAAATTATGGGAGTTTGACCCAACCTTACTCTCTGCTCCCATAATGCATTAAGTGCTTTTAGTAGTATAATGGCTTGTGCTTTTCTTGTAACTAGTTTATATATATATATTATTCATAGATGTTGTTAAATTTTTTTAATAGAAATTATTTAGCATATATACATGAATATTTGTTCAAAGGAGTTTTTTATTTTCTAATGTTAGCAGAGTTTGCCAAGGATTTATATAGGTATTAAAGTTTACCAAGGCAATAGTCAAGGATTTAATATGAGAAAAATAACTAAGAATATGATGTAATGAATTTTAATATAACTCCAAAATCCTTAGATTTAATATGGTTTGATTTTTTTTTCTTTTTAGACTTTTCAAAGGTTTGACTGTCAAATTAAAGATTTGAGAAGCTTATTACATGTTATTTAGGATTTGATGTAGCATTTAAATATACAAGCATTGAGGTAATTAAAGTTTATTGTATTGTTTTAAGGATTAACAATCTATTAATTGTTTTTAAAGAGATTTTTTTTTTATATATATTGTATAGATATAGATTGGGTTGTGTTATTCTCATTCCATATTTTAATACAATTATGATTAATATAAGCGTATTGAATATGCCTTGCAATTCCTCTTTAATTTTAACTTCTAAAATAATTCCTTTTTATGTTTCTTTCAAAATAACAAGAAAAAGAAACAAAAAACACTACATAAAAAAATAAAAGCTATATTTTTTCTTCAATTGGTTCAAAATATTCTTTGATTTATAATATATATTTTTTCAAATAATATATTTTAGAGGAACGTACCATCTTCTCAAATAGAAATTGGTATTTATAATTGATAAAATATTTTTTTAGGTCATAATACATATCTTATTTAATAGGGAAGTCATTACATCATAAAAATACTAAAATATTAATAGTAATTTATAATTTATAGTATATAATTTTTGGTACCTAAAAAACTTATCATGATTCTTGAGTATAAGATTTGCAATATCTACCAATGTTAAGTTTATAACATGACATGCATTTTTAAAAATTAAAATCATAAATATTTAAGTATATTCTACTCCTTTTCATTTAAGTATAATCATAAAAATTAAAATCACAAGATGAAGAGCCTTGTACTTATTAAAATTCCTAAATAGTAACTTGAATTAGAGTCCATGTTAAGAGATTTTTGAGATGTGAACACAAAAAGTAACGGACTAATCATTTTGTTTAGACATGATTTTCCTAGATAAGGAGGTGAGTGCACTAGCCAAACTATATTATTATATAAAGTTCATTTGTTTATGTTTCTTAATATATATATATTCTTTCAATTTCTATTCAAAAAATTATTTTTTTGTTAGTTACCTCATAGAATTTCATCCATTTACCGAGAAGATTCTTTGGTCTATTGAAAGATAAAATAAAAATAATTAATTTAGGTTGTCATTAATAAATAATAAACCTTTTTTTTGATAGATTTTATAAACTTCGAGGAGGGAAAATGAGATTAATCCTATATATAACTACTTATAATTTCTATTCTATATATATAAAAAAGGCATATTAATCTATGCATTCATTCACATAATTTAGATTGACATGTTTAGGGCACCATTTCAAGAGGGTTACATGTATGTCTAGAAGATTTGGAGGTTAATATGGATGTTGCTAACCTCATGTTAACAATTTGTATATAATTCAATTGTTAGTGGTAACCAACATGCAAAAGTTAGAAAAGAGTTGTATAATTATTGGGTTCTCAAATATTATACACGTAATGAAAATAGTAAAACAAAATTTTTTAAGGCTCCCTAGGATCTTATTAAACATATTTAGAGTTATTTAGAAATTTATTACTTGAAAATTTGATATTCTTCGACTTTGAATAATTCTTTAAAGGTTGAGTTATCACAAATCACAAGTCGTCCAAATTGTTCGGCCTCTAACGGTAATCTATATGAACCACTAGTGAGAAATTTTTTAAATCCCTATTTAGGAAGGATAAATTGCTATACCTATAGTGTTAGCTCTCTATTCTATGACTTATATAGTTTTTTTGTCTAGCATACAACCCACATTAAATAAGAGATATAACTTACTATTTATAGAAAAATTTGAAAAACCCTATAAATTAAAAAAATATCAATTTCTCCTTTGAATAATATCCATATATTAATTCAGGATAATTTTAGAAATTAACTTAATCAAGTCATTACTTAATTTTTCTAGGTTTAGAAATATAATCTTTGTATTAATTATATTCTAGCCCTTGATTTATAAAATATATTTTAATCAAATCATACTTAATTAAATCATTCTAGTTTAATTTCTAACTAATAGTTCATAATGTGTGTGACCCATTAAGTTTCTAATATGTTAGCTCAAATATAAATTATAATTTTTATTAAATAAATTAAATAAATTAAATAATTTAATTTATTATCAATTTATTAATCGATTACAATCAGGTGCATCGTCTTACAATGTGTTATGATCCTCAAATATTAAAAAAGTTGTTAATGGTTTGACTTAACCTTTCAGTGACTGGTTTCTCAGTGTAACTAATATCCTTTAATTTCATCAATAATGTTCCAATTTAACATTAAAACATGGAATATGTATGTCTGCCCTGTTAAATCATGTTTGTTCTCTATATAATAGTCATTGATCGTTTGAATAAGAATTGAAACTCTTTTTAAATCTCATTCCACATTGGCCAAGGATTTCTCAGTCAATACTATTTAAGAACAGATGAAATATTTTTTCTAATTCACTTAGGGTGATGAATCCTCTCTTGATCACTCAAGTACCTTTATATAGTTGATGCTATATATTCAATGCCTTCCCCTTCGTTACCTCATTTAAGATAACATGTAACAGAATCATAGTATATCATTCTTTATATAAGATAACTTAGTGATATCAAGTTTAATGATCACTTATACAATTGTCATGTGAGCTTTTCCATAGACATATGTGACCTCTCTATATGAAATTCTCATGCGGGTCTGTTCAATGTACATGTCTTATGACAAGCACTTACATATTAGTTCTAAGTATCCTTTATATCTCAGCTTATGAGAACAATTGTTTCTTTTCATAAAAAAAAGAATATGATATGTATCAATTTCTATGACTCTAATAAATATCCAGTATTTAAAAAAGCATTGACCAGAAATATTTTAGTAACAATGTTTTGATGCAATAGGAATTCCATAATCATAATAATTTTATAATTTTCTTTGTAAAATATTTTTGTTCTATAAACTTTATCTTTACTCTATATTTATAAATCAAGTATTAGATTCATTAATTTAATATTATATGATATAAAATATATATTAAGCTTTTATTAATATAAATATGTATTTATATGAATATAATAATACCATGTGTAACCAACTGATTGACTACAAGACATATTAAACTAACAACATACTAGCCAAGAAATTTATTAACTTAAAACTAGTTGGAAAAAAGATATACAAAACTGATATCTTGATAGGTATTTGCAATGTTTATTTCCTTAACATATATATGTATATGTATAGTTTTATTATAAGTAGTAAATGCAAGATAACTTACCTTAAATAAGATATTTTATGGTAATTTTCATGTTCTCTTTAGAATAACTTGCCCCTTATTTAGAATCACTAAAAGATTAGTTAAGATTTCTAGTTACCTTAAAACTACATGATAATTTTTTTTTCTATTTTATCCCATCAATCCTAATCATCTTGTCAAGATATCCTTTGTGATAGGGATATTGGCCTTTAAGTAAGGAATGCAAGAACTGGCTAAGGAATCGAATGATTCTTTTAAATTTGACTTCTTAGGCCTTGTGAAACTTTTAAAAAAGACTGAGTTAATAAAGTATTAAGAGAAAAAGAAATGACAACAAAAGTTTGAAGGGATGAAAACTCTCTGTGATCTTATTATAGGAGTCTTTTTTGTTTTTTCCTTATTAAAGGGCTCAACCTAAGGCATTAAGAGGTCTTTTATAGACTCCATGATATGTATAAAGCCTTAACATCTTCTTATGTAGGATTCAACTCAAAAGAAGGCTTGAAACAAGAAAAACCATTTTTAACATGTTTCCAATGCTTTATATACCATTGTAACTACACTTTGAAATCTCTCTTCAAAGCTAGAATTGAATGATATATTTTTTTTGTTGAGAGAACTAGGCACCTTATGTAGTGTTATCCCACCATGAAAAAAATGCTCAAATACATGAGAGCAATTATAGATTAAGATAAAGAGGTTATAGTTTCATGACTAAGGATATTGTTATGCATGATATCCAAAACCTTCCAGGATAAATGGCTCTACAAGTGTGTCTTGAAAAGTTATGAACATTCAATAAAAGGATAGGTATATTATGACACAAATCAAATTATCTAGCAAAGAGGTTTGGGAAAATAAAGTCTAGTTAGAAAGTGATATGCCATGAAGAGAGGAATCTCTTTACGAACAATACTACCTTTTAGTATTCTTGACTTTAACATTTTAATTAACTACTAAGAGTGCAAACTTTATACCAGTTAGAAAGTAGTAGTCACAAGTCTTATACTCATCATTTATGAAACTAGACATTTTAGTCACACAATTTAGAAAGTAACCTATGACCCACATGTTTACTAACCAAAGATAGCTATTAGTGTTTGGGTATAGGTCTTCAGTCATAGGTAATTACATACTTTGAATAATATAAGCTATTAGTAAAAGGGCAAAAGCTAAGGATTTTTAACATGAACAATAAGATAGTATCTATAGTTGATGGTTGTGTTTTTTATAACAAATGTTTTATTTTTAAAACCATATCAATTAAAACCCAAGTTTCATAGTGTCAAGGCCTTAGTTAGTATAGGTAAAGTAAGTATGAACCTTAACCATAAATCTTAGGAGGCGTTTCGTATAATCCTTTTTATTGATGGAAAACTAGACCCTAAAACAATTCAAGCTAACTAGACAACACTCTGTCAAGGGCATTACATCATCTTTGATTAAACCTATAAACCCTTGGTAATCTGAATATAATTGTTGCTAATGTTCTTAAGTGAGATAATAGGACCTAATAAAGATGTGTTCATATAAGGTATATGGTTAAGGGTAAGATCAAAGAGTTTCAATATCCTCATCCCGCACTGGTTTGCCATCGTATTAAAATGGTTTACAAGTGTTCAATACAAGATATGGACCTTAGATTGACAAGCAATATAAATTGGATTAGACATTTTGAAAAACTAGCAAAGTTATTCCGAATAATAAAGGTGAGAACTCTTTTCTATAGAAAAGTTTTGGATTAATTGACCCAAGGTATCATAAGATTTTACCACTAATTCTGAGATAAGGAACACAAAACAAAAGGATTTAAGAGTGTGATCGATTCTAGAAAGTTGAATAATCCAAATGAATGTTAAGGGGGTAATTCACCATGATATTTGAAAATAAAAGTATCATTGACAAGGGATGAATATTTAGGAGTTACTTGTTTACAAAAAAATAAAATAAAATAGAATTGTAGGGTTAATCCACTATAATCAAAGGACGGGACTTCAACTTTCCTAACCTTGGGTTTTAAAATTATAGAAAGATATTGCTTGTAGGATTTCATGGTAAATTTAGAGTGAGCTCATTGGATGGTAAGAGATGAATTACAACAATGAAAAGAGATGTTAAGTGATTAACAATAATGAATAATGGTGAATAATGATGAGAAGTGAAAAAGACATAATGAATGCTACTTTTATAAGAGTTAGCATGTGAAAAATAACAACTTCAATAGATAAAAAAGAAATTAAATAACCATCATGTCTTGGGATAGAGATTAACAATTAGTGATGATGGGTTAAATATTTGTTTTGTTTTATTCTTTAGATCAATGTGTCTATAAAGTTTAAAGATACATATCTTTAAATCAATTTTGGTTTTCTCTCTAAATCTTTTCTTTAATATCCAAATTTATTGATTTGATATTTCTTATATTATAAGGTACAACAAAACTTTTTATGTTTCAGATATGTGATAAAATTCTCTTAATTACCTAATATACAAACTATATTTTAATAACATTTGGTACTTAATAAATTGAAGTTGAAAGTAAGTCGACAGCCTTGGTTCTTTTTAGTATTTGTTATTTTAATTATTATTAAAATAGTTTATAAATTTTCTTGAATTAAATTAATATGTTGTAAACATAAAACTATAGCTTTTATAGTTTTGCAATCTAAAAGCTGTACCTACCAGGATAAGTTTAGCTGTTCCAGCTTAATAATTTATATAAAAATAAAACAATAACGGTGATTTTAATAGTGTATGAGATAGACTAGAGAGGAAATAATTACATTTGAAAGGATGTGAAGGAAAGTAGGTAGAGTGCTTTGCACGCTTTTATTTAAAATACACTTAATTAGAATCTATCCGATCAAAGTTTTATCAATTGAGACAAACACTTAGAGCCCATAATGGATGGCCATGGCAAGTAAGTCATTTTAGGTTGTGTGAGTGTGGCAATAAAGAGTCGACGCAACAGGGATGAACCAAGAGAATTGAAGAGGTGGATACAGAAGACCCTTTTTGTATATTTGTATTTTTCTTTCTATCTTTTGTGGATTTATACTTTTTAAATCGCAGATTTATGCCTTCCCTACAAAAAATAAAATAAAAAATAGGCTATTAATGGGCAGCTTTATTCACCATGCGAGGGCTCAGTCCGGTCCGGTCACCTTCCTTTGTTTTTCAATAATTTCATAAGCAATAATGAAACGGTAAAAGCCAGAGCACTCTATTTCGAGGAAGATAAACTTCGTTATTGAGGGCCATCACTCTCTTGGCCGGTTATCCATCAGAAAATATCGAAGACTTTATTGATTATTTCTTCAATATTTTTAACTAAGACATTTAACCTAATCTATTTGAGGCCATTCAATACTCATATCTTGTTATATCCCATTAGAAAAGGAAAGGCAAGAGTCAAAAATTGGATTCGCAAGTCATACTATGTGGGCAAGGGACTTTTAGATCATAAATACCATGCCTGCTTTCAGGATAATGATTCCTTGATAAATTAGTGGCAGCTAGTTCTCTTCTGCGTATTCATATATATCTATCAAGAACTTATCATATAAATATTAAAGATTTAGTTTAACTAGTTAGGTCCTGAGTTTGTTTCTTAAAAATCATCAATTTAAGTGCTACAAACCTCTAATGTACCTCAAATCATTAGAGATTTATATAATTGTTAATTTTAAAACATTAAAGAATTAACCAGTATATGTAAATTGACCAGAACACCTATAATTAAAAAAACAAAAACTTAGTAGTGTTATTTACCCAAACCAAGTAAATGTGGATTACACTTATAAAAGAAGAAAGTAAAACGCACATCATAAATTTTTTACAAGTTTCATAATTTTTTTATGATTAATTTATCTTTAATTGAATTAGGAAGACAATTTCCGCAAAAATATTCATAGAAGTTGAAGGAAAAAAAAGAGAAAGAAGAGAAGTAGATCCATCCATCCAAAACCACCTGTTGCTTCCAAACAGAGCATAAAAGAGGTAAGGTACGTGCGTATATATACATTTAATATGCATAATTGCATACCAATCATAGCACAAAGACAGACAAAGTTATACTGTTCCGTTTGGCAGCGCGACAATCCAACAACCATGACCCCAGTTCTATTTTTTCTCTTTAATTTTTTGCTGGGGATGATTAAATTATCAACAACAAGACAGAATATAAGCTGCAGTAGTTTTCTGCATATAATTAAAATGGAAACGTTAATTAGATCGAAGCAATCACAACAAATCATCTACATCCCCAGTATACTTCTTCCGCTTTGGTTTTTTTCTACACAGTCGGTGAGGTATGGATAGATAGGATCTCGTGGGAGGTTGATTCACAAAGGAACCACTTGTTACTGAGCTATAAATATTAATCAAGTAGACTCAACTGACTTGGGAGAAAAGGAAGTTGGAGCGTCTTTTGGTGGCATAGACTTTGATCTTTTCATCATCGGAGCCGCAGATGACGTTGACGACCGATGAAGCCTGCACCTGAATGACCCTTGATGTGTTGTTGGCGAGCACAGGCATTGGCCTTTTGGCGAGCTTGATGCCACAGCACTGCTTCTTTCTCCGTTGCCGCTTTTCGGGGATGTAGAAATGCTTAGTTTACCATGCGAGGCCATATCCACAGCGTAAGAACTCGTGCTCTGAGAGGGACAAGAAAAGAATCAAGAAGCTCGAACTAACTAGTCTATGACCAAACTGGAAGAGCTTGCACTGACAATATATAAGGAGAGATTGTTATCCTCCTCACATTGCTTGTGAGGTTAGAATCGGAAATCCAATCAAGTGGAGCTCTATGATTCTACCTTGTTTGTCCGTATTGTATCCAGCCAAAGAAAGTTCCCATTTCCTGCGTGAAAGCCAAAAGCGATATCGATATCGGTTCGGTTCCCAACATACGGTTTGTTCTGTTTTATTTGGGATTTTATTTCTTTTGAGTTGATCCCAACGTAGTCCTTATAATTTATTAGAATTAATTAATTAATTAATCTCTGTATTATAAAAACAACTAAATAGTCTTTTAATTTTGTCTTTTTTTTTTGTTTAAAAAAATACCTAATTTTCCCATAAAATTATTCAATTTAAAAAATAATAGTTTTTAAAACTATAAAAAGTACTAATAAATTAATTTAATTAAATTATAGACATTAAGTTGTAATTAACTCTTTTTTATATATATATATATATAGTTAGAATAAGGATTTTGTTTTTCTATTGAATGGAAGGTGCAATGGACCTACGAGAAGAGCTAGGTTTACGAGTGAAGAGAGGTCTAGGATGAAAAAGTTTTCCCAACCTTAATTATCATACTCATCTCTCTAGCTAGTACTGAAATTGTATATATATTGACATACACACACCACTCTCTGCGTTAGAAAGACAAAGTAAGGAAGAAGAAATTGCCTCATTAACAAAAGTTAAACCCTCTTTAAAAAGCATGCTTTACCCAAAATTATTTGCGCATGCAGTTCACTTAAATAATGTAACGAAGATTTTACTTTTTTACCCAAATAACTTAACACTGGTTTTTAAGGGTATTTTAATCTTTTCATAAGGTTTATTAATCATTATCAAATTAATATCAAAGATAAAAAAAACTTTTTTTTATTTTAAATATACAATAAAAATAAAAAAATATCATAGAAAGCAACAAATTTAAAACTAGTGTCAAAACGTGTTTTCATCTTTTTAGAATAATTTTTTTATTATTTTCAGATAACTTAGGAGAAATTAAGTATTTAACTAAATATATGTATAAAAAAAAGGGTTACAGCGCATATAGTACATGTTTTGGAGTGTGGGAGTAGCTCACGCTCTTCAAGTAATGCATGTAACACCTCCTAACGTTTAAAAACACTCTTTAATAGCGTTGTTAGAAGCGCTACCATGTTTTCTTTCTAGTGTAACGACACGTGGAAGCGGTGATTGTTTGGTTTGTTATTGATGAATTTTTTTTTCTCTTCCCCTAAAAATGATATATTGCCCTCTTTATTGTTTGTATTTTAACTTCAATTTTTATTATTTTGATTTCTAATTTTTGTTCTACATTTTTTTGTCGAAATTTTATATATTTTTAATTTTATAATTTAATTCTAATTTATTATATATTATATTTTTTAATTTGACTCTCATTATTTTAATTATTTTTTTAGAGTTTTTACTGAAAATAAGAAGAAGCAGGAAATTAAGGGAAAAAACCCCATCTCATTCACTATTTATATCAACAGTTAAAGAGGTGAGTTTACACGACGTAATTCGCTTCTTTATACTATTTATATCGTTTAAATGTTATTAATAACTGAGCAAAAGTATGTTTGTTTTTCTACATTCAAAAAATGTTTTTTAAATCGTTATACAATTGTGAATTTTTTATATTAATTTTTAAAAATAAAAAATAATATTTTAATATATTTTGTAAATAAAAAAAACTTTTTAAACAATAGCTATAATAATCCAAACACCGACCAACGAAGAAAAAGCACATGGAGACGTGAGCCTTGTAGCATGATGAGATATGCCACCGTTTGCTACACGTATCAGATTCGCACAATTACTCGGGTCACTGAAAATGAAAATGAAAATGAAAATAAAAATAGAAAGATGTGATCTCACAATCAATTAGCCTAAAGTTTTTGAACTCCCATCAAGATTCTTCCACGTGGTTATGATCATTAGGTAGGTCTTGTAGCTCTCATTTTATTATTTTAAAAAAGCAGTTGGGGCCTAGCAACTGCTAGATATTAAGTGAGATGATTCAATCTTTATTTTAGTATAATAATAGCATATAGATCATCGATTCACTTTTATATAAATTTTTATAAATAATTTAGAAAGTGGAGTAACTCTGAAAGAGTTATTAAGTGAATTATTGACGAAAAATCTATATAATAATTAAAAGTCAATAATTCTAAACAAATATATATATATATATATATATATATATATATATATATATATATATATGATTTTCCCAAGAACTATATAAACTATCAACATAGTATTCTTCACAATTAAGAAAGTTATTGTTAAAAATTCTAGCCATCTACAGAGGGTTCATTTTTATCATTCAATTGTTTGCAAATATTTTAATTTAATAATAACAATATTTAAAACTATAATGTATATAACTCAGTGTATTATGCTAATAAATGTAAATCTTGACATGATGACTTTAATTAACTTTGTCAAAGTTGTTCTTAATTAGGAATCAAGAATTAAAAGAGTGAGGTTTTACTATTCATTCACTGCTAACTCAAAAAAACACTATCGTTTTATGCCCAAAGTCAATAAATAAAATGAAAAGGAATGTTCAATTTGTTTACCTTTCCATTTTTGATTTGGCATGCCAAGGAACAGAGAGAAGAGGGGGCGGGGAGAGGGAAGGAAAACGGAGGAATTTTGATCAGGAGAGTGTGAGGATTTTTACAGTCGGACTTGAAGGATTCTGAGCTTGAAAAATCCAGATCTAAAACGTTAAATAAAAGCTTTATTTTGACTCGTCGTTTTCAAAGCTCGAGCTACTAAAGCAGCAACCACAACTATACCTTATCTTGAGAGTGTTCCAATTATTTCGAGCACATATGTTGCTATTGGATAAAGAGACTCAAGACGTCATTCTTCCTTTTGTAGCCAAGAAAGATAAAGAAACTGGCACTCTCCATCCTTAATCAGCCTACTTTTTAAAGTAATTTACAGTAAAGATGCTGAAGATTCATGAAGCTACTCAAGAATCCCTTCATTCCTAGAACTAGATTAGAGAAGTTTAAGTACATAACTATCTAAAAGGCCAAACAATCCTTCAAAGATCTCACGACAAAGCTTTATTCCCAAGAAAGCAACATGGCTCATTTGAGGGAGGAATTGGCCAGGGTTGAAGAGGACCAGAGCTAATATGACTCTTAAAGAAGCTGAAGCTAGGAGTAAAGTAGAAAGGTCCCTCTTCCTTCAAGAATCAGCAAACACAAATTTGACTTCATTTACAAACAAAAGGCTGGTGAGGAAAAAAAGCCTTAAAAGATCTCTAAACTGTCACCTCTACTTGGGAGAATATATTAGAACTGTGATGGAGAACAATCTCCCCTAAATTTTAATTTGTATGAACAATTTACTCTTATTTTCATGTTTTATCAGCAAATTTATGTAAGACATTTCCAATTTAAAACAAAGTTTTCTTTATGAAATTCAATTTTTATCAGCTTAGTTGTTCTTTAATTATGTCAAAAAATACTATTCATAATTAACTAGTGTTTTTTATTAAATTCTTGTTGTAATTAGAAAACAAAAAAATTGGTTGTAATATGAGAAATAGCCTATTTAGTAGGCTCAAAATACAAACAATATAAATCTTTTTCAATTTATACTTGTATCTTTAAAATTACTCATTTTTTGTTTAGAAGCATAATTTTCTACCATGTTCTTCATACAATATGATAATTTTTCTTCAGATATCAATCATTGATCAATCAAAGAGTAACTCCCCATCTTCATTTTTCATTTGATAAATATCTCTTTTAAAATCTTTGGTAACTATGTATGAACCTCCTAATTGGGAATTGCTTGCTAAATCTTGAACTTTTTATAGACAATAGGTAATATGGCCTTCCACACCATATCACATATAATTTGTTTTATAGTATATGTATCTTATATGTTCTTTTAACTTTTTTTCTCAAGTGATCCAATACAATGTATCTCATCTCATTCAAATTCTTCAAATCTCCTAACATAATAGAATAATAATTTATAATGTCTATATGACATTATACAACGCTTTTAAGTGACTTAACTGTAAGTTATATGAAGTCTTATATGCTTACAATACTTCTAATAATGCATCATATAAAGCCATAAAATATTTTTAACAAATATTTATATGATAAGAATAAAAATTTTATTGGTCGATTCTGTTGTTTATTGGCATGAGAATAATAAGGAGTAGAATGAATTATTTGAATCCATACTTTTATATTAATTGCTTTATACCCTCTCTCGTGAATACTAACCGTTGGTCAGTAGTGATGGTTTTTAAGAGTTCAAATCGATGTATGATATGTTCTTTAATGAATTTGATCATAATTTCTTAATTAATTAAGAATAACTTTAGCCTACTTGATGAAGTAATTTATAGGTATAATTAAAGATATAGTATATCCCCTTGATGAAGGTATATATATTTTGCCAATGATATGTTAGTGTATATGTTGTATAGCCAATCAGTTCGTTACATACGGTATTGACTTTATTCATATAAAAACATATTTATTATTAATAAATGATTTCTTATCTTTAATACTCATTTATATTTGATTAATAAATCTAAATTTAAAACAAAGTCCTTGGTAAAAAAAATGATTCGTAAAAGAAGTTATAAAGTGGTTACAATTATGAAATTTCTATTGTATTAAAGCATTGTTCCTAAATTTTCTCGATTTCTATTACATCAAAACATTGTTCCTAAATAATCATGGTTGATGCGAACATAATAGAATAATAATTTATAATCTCTACATAACATTATACAACTATTGTAAATGACTTAACTATAAGTTATATGAAGTCTTATATGCCTACAATAGTTCTGACAATGCATCATGTAAAGCAATACAATATTTTTAACATATTTCTATATGATAAGAATAAAAGTTTTACTAGTCGATTTTGTTTATTTATTGGCATGGGAATAATAAGGAGTAGAATGAATTATTTGAATCCACACTCTTATATTAATTGCTTTATAACCTCTCTCGTGAATACTAATCGTTGGTCAGTAGTGATGGTTTTTGAGAGTTCAAATCTATATATGATATGTTCTTTAATGAATTTGATCAAAGTTTCTTAATTGATTAAGAATAACTTTAACCTACTTAATGAAGTAATTTGTAGGTATAAGGATGTAGTTTATCACAAATTTATGAAGTCCACACATATTTTCCACTTGTCATTGTTTTTCTTGACTATTACCATATTTGTAAGCCAATCATGGTACATCATTTCCCGGATAAAGATACTGTCTAAATGTTTATCCACTTCTTATTTATTGGTTTTTGTCTCTTACCTCTAAAATTCTACTTCTTCTAGTGGATTGGATAAACAATTAGGTCAACCTTAAATTGATGAATGAGTATTTCATGATTGATTCCTAGCATGTTAAAGGAGCCTATTGTAAAATTGGGTATTTGGATATAGAAGAGCTTCGTTAGTGATTGCTATTGTATTAGTGTTAGAGTGTAACCCAATCGCGTGACTGCTTCTTCATTTTTTTCTAAAAGAACATCCCTTAACTCTTCAGCAGCTTCGATTCTCATCTCCAACTTTTTTTTTCAAAGACCCTTGTTGGTCCAATGTTAGGACCTTTTTTTCCCTTCAAGTAGATAAAGGCATATTGCTTTGGGATCATTTTATTTTCTCTTATTGTGGTCACTTTTTTCTAGGTAGGGAATTTTAATGCTAAGTATTGGTGCTGATTGTAACAATGATTTGATATTTGAGAGGTCTACCTAGAATGACGTTGTAAGTTAAGGTCACGTCAATGACCATAAAGGTTTGCTTGAAATAGACACATTTATGGGGAGTGCCAATAGTAACTGGGATTTCTAAGATGCCTTTCACTGACACATTCAAGCCTTCTATCCAAATAAAAGGAGTTTTCACTAGAACCATTCTTGAAGAAGATATCCCCATTTATGCCATTACTTCTTTAGAATAGATATTAACCACAATTCCATCATCTACCAAATCTCAATAAACTCAATGGTTAGAGAGAATTTTGAAGATGAACAAGGCATTATCATGTGAAAAGGTTACTCCCTCTTCATCTTCTAGAGTGGAGACAATAGGCTCATGGCATAGCATCTAAGGATGAACAGTTGTAAAAACCTACTTCCTATACTTTCTTTTCCTCATGCTGGAATCATCCCATGTTGTGGTGCCATCTAAGATCACACTGATTTCGGGTGGTTCCTATATATATTGGTAAGGCTCGTCCCTACTTTTCCCTGGATAGGAATCCCCTTTTCACAAACTGAAGTAGATAACCTTTAACTATCAACTTTTTAATTTTTTTTTCAAAATGTAACACTCTTCTATGTCATGTCCTTTGTCCCTATGAAATAGATAATACTTCTTAGAAGTGTAGGTATTAATTGGTGATCTCATTTGTAGAAGGTATTGAACAAGTTTTTTACCCTTGATGGCAATAAAGACCTCTGTAAGGGTGATATTTAATGGAGTAATGCACATTTCAGGGTAGGTCATGCATTCCTTGACTGGCTTTCTCTGAATTTTTATAAGGTTATTGTCCCTTCTAGGAGAGTGATCTCGCTTGAGAGACTTCTCTAGTAAACTCTCGTTAGAGAAATAAAGAGGCTCATAGCACAACATACTTGCCTTTTTTACGCGTATATGGTTATCTATAACTTGCTTCTTTTTGAACAAGCTTCTGTTTTGTAGAGCATACCACTCTTTCTATAAAGCTCTCATTTTACTCCATTTATCAAAGTCTTAGAAGCCACTAGCTCGATTAATTCCTCGACCTTGAGCATTTCCTCACTAAACCTCTTCAAATATACTCGTTTGGACTTATCATCCACCTTAGTAACCTCACAGAGTTATATGGAGCTTTTTAAAGCTGAGATATTTGTGCTGAATCGTGCAACCAACTTGATAAAAAGGTCACCAAAGCTTGAAATGGAGTTTTGCTCCAAATTTTTATACCATGTGTTTACTGATGGTTGGCATCATTATCCATGATGACAAATTCCAGGTTGTTTCATACATTTTGTACATGTTTTGTTGGGTCAGCAAGATTGTTATGGTTGTTTAAGGTCATCTTAGTTGTCATATAAACTTTAGGAATACGAGTACATAACACTTGTCTTAACAAGGGGGAATTTTGAATTTGATAAGAGGTGTCTACATCGTCATGCATGACCAGATGACGTTAAGCTGCGAGATCAATGGCTAGCCTCCCCTACAGGTTGCTTCCTACTCCCATATTTATATTGTTCTAGGCAGCTTGAGATTTTTGGCATGGATTGATGGGATTGATGGCTAGCCACCATATCATGGTGGCCAGATGGCATCAAGAATACTTATTATGTTCAAGAGCATTGTGACAACGTGAATGCCCTCTGGAAGGGTTTGATGACCATTGAGGCTGAAAACTCCCCAATATTTCATTCTACCCAAACTCCTCTAGATAATACAATTATTTATGGGTGCTTAGCACAACCTGCTACAATGGAGCTGTAAAGAAGGGTGCTGCCGCGGGCTCTAAGACTTGTTGTGAAGTTATAAAGAAGGGTACAACCTAGGTGAGGAGTTGCTCTTGGTTGATGAGCTATTCGAAGTTTGGTTAGGAAAAAGTGTTTGTCATGGTAAGGAGGTCTTTCATGCATCCTATTTTATATGAATTTCTTGATTATCTTCCATTAAAGGTAATTAGAGATGTCAAAACCAGTTCTGAAAAAATAGTTTATAGCTTTTTAATCAGTTTCTCACAGACGACGTCAAATGATGATATTCCAAAATCCAATATGCTAAGGAATGAGGTTTTTGAGTTTTTGAATAGTGGGAAATCACATGTTTATATCAATATTTCATTCTCTAAAGCTCAACAAACACATTTTTTGTGGTAGCAAACCTAACACCTACAAAACAATCTTTTTTGATAGAGTTTAGCCTTAGATGATAAAATCAATGACTTTTAGGTAAGTTGGTATAATAAATGAGAGAATGAGCTTTAAATTCCAAGAAGAAGAATGTTTATTCTTGTTTTTATATGATAAATGCTCTAAGAATTAAAGTATATATATTTAGAGAATAAAAATTATAAATTCTTTACCTAAGTGGTTCAAGGGTATTTATAATCCCTGATAGCCTTAATGAGAGATAAATATGTATTGCACAACATTAAATAAGAGACAAATATCTCTTACACCATATTATTAAGGGATAAATATCTTTCACTTAATATTTATAGCGATGATTTATAATGGACTCTTAGAAGACTTTTATACACCTAGAGGTGTAGAGAGATAGATATTTTTTATATTAATATTTTATGTTAGAATTTATAAGAATAAACAAACGAAGCCTCATGATCCAACATGGGGCCAATAATGGTCATTAGACCCATATCCACTTGGACTTGACATGATACCAAGCCCAAGGTTGATGAGTCTAATAATTTGTTAGACTTATGTTTACTTGTACTAAGCTTGTAGTTGAACCCAAAGATATCGGGTCTGACAACTTGCTAGACCAATATCTTCTTGAACTGGTGTGTAGCTAAACCTAAAAATATTAGGTATAACAGTTTGTTAGATCTATATGTGCTTAATCTCAGCACATATATAGTTGAACTCAAGGATTTTAAGTTTGACAGCTCACCAAACCCATGTCAACTTGGGCTTAATATGTAATTGAACCCCAAGGATGTTAGGTCTGATAGTTTAATTTGTCAATACTTAGCTGAATTCTAGGCCTAGAAGCAAGCCAAACCCATAATATTTATTTTTATTTGGGCTTGACTTTCTACCAATTATAGGATATTGAGTTATTATTCTATATTTAGTACTTTTGAATATCAACTTTCAGCTAAAAATTTAAATTTAAAAATATGTTGATACATATAAAACCTACTTAATTAAACATATTAACATATTGTGCCTTCTATATGATACCCGAATGAAAGAAAGAGTGTGCATCCTTAACTGATGACGAGATGCGATTGATTATTCTTTGCAGGAAAGACGTTCTTTTTAAAGTCCCCTTTGCTAGATGCCTAACTTCTTTTTTGTTTTTTTTTGGAAAAAAAAATATAATAAAATTACAAAGTTTAAGTTCTGGTGCTGCACTGATGTCAAATGAAGACAAATGAAGAAAAAAGGTGAGACTTTGAGACCAGTAACCAGAATCAGTCTCTGATCCTATGCCGGCTGGTTAAGTTCCTATCCTGAAAATCTATAAACGGATGCCGTTTTCATGTTCCTATGCCTGTTTGCTATGTTACTTTACTAGACGTTTATCAACGGAACCCAATGTGTGAAACTGGAGCAGTGGATGAAAAGGAAATTTATTGGACACAAGATTTAAACACTTCAATTTCTTTTTTCATTGTTTATACACTTACATCAGACCTTCCAAGGAGGTTGCTTCCTTCTTGTTATTCTCCCACCCCACACATAATCAGAACGGTGGTGCCTGCACCTGAAGGATCCGGGGTGCCTTGTGGGAGAACACAAACACTTCTTTATCGAGCCAGCAACAGCACTGCTGCCAGTAGCAGCCACCTCTGTCGGTGCAAGTCCAGTTTCTGTCTCCACGGCTTGCAAAACGAGCCATCTTCGATACACCACCAAGTTCCTGCTACCCCAAGGCACACCCGGGTGACACATTTTTCTTCTAACCTATCTTCTGTGGAGATTGTATTAGAGTAAGTCTATTGTGATGAGAGAGCTTGTAAAGAAAAGAAAAGAATCCGTGATGTTATGAGATTTCAAGTAAAGAAAGGAAGTCTAAAAGTTAAAGTTTCAGAGGTGTAGAGGAACTTTAGCTTTAGGTTGATTCCTTCCCGGACAGGGTTTGCAATTTCATTTCTTCCATGCGTGGGTTATTATTTATTTCTGATCTGAGTAAGCAATATGCTTAGCTGACGAAACCACTACCTTCACTCATCCTAAACCACGGCCTAATAAGATAACAAAGCCGAAAATGCGAAAGGAAAGCAGCCAAAAGCTCCTCCAAAGAAAGATCAGGTTCTTCTGGCCGACATGTGGCACAAACGCTGCCGTGTGTCCAGGTTTAGTGAGCACGATTCATGCTTGCCACTTGTTGTATCTCAAGTGGAAGGGACACGTCGCTTATGTTTTTATTATATATCGAGCTTACTGGTTTGTACTTTCTATTCTCTACATAAATTTTGATTGGTAGAGAAAATTGGTTTTTTTGGATAAAATGGTTAGTTTCGTGGGTGGAGATGGGATTAGGCTGCGCTTTATAGGAGAGGTGTTGTTTGAAATTGGACAAGATGCTGATCCTTTGCATAGTCATCAGATTCTTTACGCTTTTTCACTTGTCATTTGGATCGTTCATGCCAAACTGTGAAGGCGCCAGACGGTGCCATTGTCCACAACGCCGTGTGAGGTAACAAAAGGAGGGAGACCCAGAAACCGCGTCATCCCATCACTTCAACTTTATTAAGCTTTGATCAGAGAAAATATGGAAGAAAAGTGAACATTTTCTGGATGTTGCTTTTCATTGAAACTCATTTTCAGGATTGAAGAAAATAATGTTGGGAAATCTGTTTTCTAAAAAATAGTTAATGGTTGCATTCGATGTTAAATAAAAAATTGGTATCCATTTACTTCTAGAGTTACAACTTTATTAAAATTTAATTTTTAAAATAAATTCTGTAATATAGAACATTACCATAACTTAAAATAAATTATAGAAAAATAAAAAATTAATCTCAAATAATCTTTAGTTGACATGTGTTGGTAAAATCTAAAACTCACATAACTCTATCCCACGTAGAAAAGAAACAAAACTTTTTTAATGTTTATATAGTACAAAGTTGATAAGGCAAAATTGTGCCCAAATAACAAATAACTTTTAGAGCAAAGAGTTCCTAAGCAAAATAGGTTTTGGATTTAAACCCACATGTTAGGCTTGAGAATGGTTCTAGGTTTGAGTTTATTATAAAATAATATTTTGAACCGTAAAAGATTATTTTTTGTTAATTGAAATTTGAGCTTAGGTTTGGTCATTGAATATTGTTTTTCAGCTCATTGGTTTGTCTAGCCTATGAAAGTTAGAATCTGATTAGTTTTTTTACTACCAGAAATTCGATTAAAACCAACGGATTTACCGATGAAATTTTTCAGTCGGGAATTTGCAATGATATTTACCAACGGATGTAAATCCCTTGGTAATGATGTCGGTATTTACTGATGGAACAATTTTGTTGGTATATATCGACAGAATTACCGGGGGACTATTTAGAATTTTGAAAAAAAAAAACAGGTTGATGAGTGGAAGTTTTTGCGGGCGATTTTACCAACGAAATTACCAAGGGATTCAAACCAAGATTTTTGTACAGTGACATGACCCTTTCACTAGCAGAATCACCGAGGGAATCACCGACAGAAATATTCTGTCGGTGATTTTATCGGTAAAAGTTAATATATCACTACGCTGCCGACCCTCCTCTCCCTTTCCCTATTTCTCCTTGTTCTTCCCCGCCCTTGCATTTAAAGAAACTGCCCCCCCCCCCCCCCCCCCCCCGCGCTGCAAACATTCACCCCCCTAAACTATCCCCCTCTTCTCAACACAACTCATCCTTTAACTTTTGTAGTTATAACATCTATGTTCTGATTTATTATGGATTTTGTTATTTTTTGTAAGTAAATCTATCCTTTTTTTAATTTTAACATTAAAATGTCAATTTTATTATTATTTAATGTTTTTTTAGTATATGTATTTTGTTAGTGTATGTACATGTTTTATCGTTTTTTCTCAAGTAAACTTGTAGTATGAATGTATAATTTTATGCTTATTATGGTTTGTTTTAGATTTTATAAAATTATATTTGTTTGTAAATTGTTGAAACTTATGTCTAATTATCGAATTAGATGTGTTGTGATGAAATAAATAATAGCTTGTTTAACAGGTCCGTTTTAATTTTTATCAATTTATGGAGTTGTAATTTCCATAAATATATGTGTATAAATTTGTATAGACATTGATAATTGATAATGAATATTTAAGAGAAGTTGTAATTAGTTTGTTGAATAATCTCGAGTTAAACCAATATTTTTGTAAATTTATTTACTTAACATAGTTAATTAATACATTTTGTCATCATTATTTTATAAAGATTAAGTAGAAGTCATGGATGATCATTCATGGATGTAACGAGACTCACCACAATGATTGTGAAGATGGATTATTGAATGGGGTTCAGGGTTTTATTAATTTTGCAACATCTATTCTGAGAAATTTTAGTGGTGACGATATTAGGTGTCTATGCAAGAAGTGTAAAATAAAAAGTATTTGCATGCAGATATTATAACGATGCATCTTCTACACAAGGGGTTCATGGAGGATTACCTGTGTTGGTATGCATACGAAAAACAATCTGTTCGTAATGAGAGCATGGTAGAAAGGATGGTTATGTCAACTTCTAGTACTAACAACGTGCATAGAGTTGTAAATGACAATAGTAATCCTTACAAGAATATGATTATGAAGGCAATAAGAATGAATCAAGGTAATGAGAATGAATCAAGGTAATGCTAATCAATTTCCAATTATAGAAGAAGAACCTAATGCAAATGCGACTAGGTTTTTTAATCTGTTGAAAGATTATGATGAACCATTATGGGATGGCTGCATAAATCATAGTAAATTATCAGTCATTGTACATGTATTCACCACCAAGTCGGATTGTGGGTTGAGTAAGGCCAGTTATGACAGAATTATCGAATGGGCAGAAAGTATTTTATCTGAAGAGAACAGGCTGAAAGAAAACTTTTATACTGCTAAGTCCATAATGAAACCCCTTGGTTTAGGATACTAGAAAATTAACATGTGCCTTAACTTCTAGATATTGTACTACCTAGAAAATGTTGAGTTCGAGTGTATGACATGTGGGCATTCCCTTTACAAACTCAGAACTGGCACAGGAAAGACTCTCGTGGCATATAAAAAACTTAGATACTTCTCAATCACACCTAGACTACAGAGGTTATTCATGTCACCAAAGACTGCTCAACATATGACATGGCACCAATCACATGATGCGGTTGATGAAGTGATCGTGCATCCTTCTGATGACGTGCATGGAAAACACTTTAACAGTGTGCATCCTCACTTTTCAGCTGAATCAATGAATGTGCGTCTTGGGTTGTGTACAGACGGATTCAACCTATTCGGGTCATTTGTTGCTCCTTATTCTTGTTGACCGATCATACTCATGGTTTATAACTTGCCACCAGGGATGTGTATTGGAGTTCATGTTTTTATCTATGGTGATACCTGATCCAAGTAGTCTAAGCCGGAATATAGATGTTTGTCTTGGACCGTTGATTGATGATTTGACGTAGTTATGGTCCTCTAGAGTTTTGACTTATGATATATCAAGAAAACATAATTCTCTTATGAGGGCAACTTTGATGTGGACTATCAATGATTTTTCAGCTTATGGAATGGTTTATGATTAGAGCACACATGGAAAACTAGGATGTCTATACTGCATAGAAAACAACAAGACATTCACGATAAAAAATGAAGGTAAAGCTTCTTTTTTTGACTGCCACCGTTATTTCTTGCCAACGAATCATAAGTAAAAAAAGAACATAAATGATTTTTTTTGGCAAAGTTGAAAAAGATGTTGCATCCCCGCATCTTTCTGGTGAAGAATTGCATGACGTTGTATCAGAGTTCGGTGACATTGTGTTTGGTTTCCAATATGGTAAGTAGAAGTTTCCTGGTTTTGGTTTGACCCACAATTGGGTAAAACAAAGCATTTTTTAGGAGCTTCTTTATTGGAAGACCAATCTTCTCCGCCATAACCTTGAC
This sequence comes from Populus nigra, assembly GCF_951802175.1. NCBI lineage: Eukaryota > Viridiplantae > Streptophyta > Magnoliopsida > Malpighiales > Salicaceae > Populus > Populus nigra. Next base: position 9,210,766 of record NC_084866.1, on the reverse strand, counting down.
GTTATGCATATAGAAAAGAACATGTTTGAGAACATTTTCAATACCGTCATGGATATGAAGGGGAAGACAAAGGACAACATCAAAGCTATAATGGATATAACATTGTTCTGTAATCATAAAATTATGAAGTTGGTTTTCAATGGCTCAAGGGTCACAAAACCCAGAGTAAGTTTTGTGTTAGAGATAAATGCACAACAACTAGTCTACCAATGGCTTAAGAGTCTGTGTTTTTCCAATGAACATGCCTCGAACATATTAAGGTTGGTTAATCTAGAGGACTATAGATTGTATAGAATAAAGAGTCATAACTGCCACTTGTTTATGCAAGTACTCATTCCATTAACATATCGTGATTTATGGCCAAAGAGTATATGAGATGCACTCATAGAGATTATTCATTTCTTTAGAGATATAAGCTCTAACAAGTTGCAAACAAATCACATTGAACGACTTGAAATGAATATCATTGAGACAATATGCAAACTTGAGATGATATTCCCTCCATCATTTTTGGACTCAATGGAACACTACCTATATATTTACCGTATAAGGCAAAAGTTGGAGGACGAATCCAGTATAAATAGATGTATCCATTCAAGAGGTTAGATATTACAGATACAATGTAATTCATAAAGTATTTTTATTGTTTTGCTTAATTTAAAATATTTGTTTAATTCCATGTAGGTACTTGTTCAATCTAAAGAAAAATGTTAAGAACAAGGCGCATGTTGAGGTTTCGATATGTAAGACCTATATTATTGAGGAGATCTTAACATTTATCTCGTACTATTTCAAATCTCATTTGAGAACGAGAATCAACCGCGTTCCACGGCATGATGATGGTGGTGAAGTGCCTTCTAATGAAAACTTATCAATATTCTCTAATCCTGGACTACCCACTCCTAAAAATGTCGTAAGGAAAAGATATTTGTCTGAGATAGAGTTCAGACAAGCACACAATTATGTTATATTTAACTATGATAAGCTAAGACCTTTTATTCAGTAAGTATATGTACTACTTAAACTTTGTTAAAAATGTATTATTTATATATTGTAAAATCATAAACTCATATAATTTTGAAAACCTTGTAGGCAACATCGACAATATTTACTGTCCAATAACTTATAGCTGATCGAAGCCCAAATCTTTTGATTACAAGATGAACAATTTGCCACGTGATTTAAAACACATGGAAGTACTATCACAAACTCATTATCTCTTGCAAGTTATTGTATTTCGTTATAGAATTCTCATTTATTGTTCATTATTGTACTTGATATACAAGGTTTATCAAATGGAAAGGAGTGCTACTATTTTATTGTCTTTACTAAGCCTGGGTCCTGAAAGAAAAGTTAAGTGTTACAACAGGTATTTTGTCAATGAATATGTGTTTCATTTTGAAGAATATAGGCATGGAAAAAAGACATATAACAACAGTGTTTCTGTTAAGGGATCGACTTGTAGTGAGGTTGAAGTTGACTACTATGGTAAATTAGAAGAGACCATCGAATTGAAATATCATAGCGAGCAGAATAGAGTATTTTTATTCAAATGCTATTGGTATGACACCAATGACAAAGAAATCAGAGTAGATCCTCACTAAGATCTGGTGGAAATCAACTCAAAAGCTAGACTCTGTAACATAAACGATATCTTTATTTTCACAAAGCAATGTTAACAAGTTTATTACACATACACCCCTTACTTTAGAAAGGATCGATCAAGAGTTGATTGGTTATCCATTTCAAAAACGACACCTAGGGGTTGTGTCGAGGTTGTTCAGGATAAGAACGAAAACACTAGTGTATGAGATGAAGTTTTTCAAGTTAGTGAGTTGGTTGAACCATATCGAGTTACTCATTTGATTGACTTAGAAGAAAATTCAAATTTTCATGTTTTCGATTATAGTCTTGTTAATGTTGACATAGAGGAGTTGAATGTTGTTCTAAGCTCTAATGGACAAGCACATGTCAATGAAGATGATGATATCCACATCAAAGATTGGGATGAAGCTGATGACGATTCAATTGACAAAGAAAAATAAGAAGAAAATTCTGACCAACTATCAGAATACGAAAGTGTAAAGAATATTTAATAATGTAATATTATGGATGAAATTTTGTACCATGAAATATTTATTTTATTATTCTTCACTATTGTTATTATGTTGTGCAGGTAGTTTGCAATTTAAATGTTTGCAATGAGGATAAATAGATAATACAAACAGAATATGTCATAGACCGTGCACATCTGACAAATCTATAGACGGAATACATCCATCGATATTTCACAGAGAGTTGCAAAATATTTACTGCATAAGCCACATTCACCGACAAATATACAGATGGACAACGCTCGTCGGTATTTCACTGAGAGTTACAAAATATTTACTGCTTATACCACATTCACTGACGGATATACAGACGGACAACACTCGTTGGTATTTCATAAAGAGTTGCAAAATATTTATTGCATATGCCATATTCACCGACACCTTTACAAACAAAAAGAGTATGTCTGTATGTTCAAGAGGATGGGAACTGTTCACCTCCCGTGTCAGTGAAGCTTCTGAAACACCAACGAATTCACTGATGAACTGCAAATTCCTTATATTATCGATAAATCTAATTAAACTCCTAAGTTTGTTTACTTTTTCAATGAAATGTAAATAAATGAAAGTTATAAAGTAAAGAAATGGGGGACAAATCAAAGCCAACTTATACCCCAATTCCTATGGTATATTTTAATATCATTTACTCTCATAAAGTCATGTTTTGGGTGAAGCTTATATAGTTTGAGAAGAGGTTTTGATTAAGAAGAAGAATCTACTTTAACTAATATGCCCTTAGGCACGACCATACATAACATAGAAATTATACTTAAAAAAGGTGGACAATTAACTAGAGTTGTAAGTTCTATAGCAAAACTGAAAAAAGGGGAAATTTTCCATAATAAAATTACTTTATAGAGAATTTGTTTAATATTCAAAAATTACTCAGCAACAGTCAAACAAGTAGGGAATGTTGGGGTGAACTAAAAATGTTTGGGTAGAGCTGGATCTAAACATTGGCTAAGTAAATATCCTATAGTAAGAGGAGTAGTTATGAACCCTGAAGACAATCCCCATAAGGGTGGTGAGGGGAGGGCCCTAAATTGTATAAAAAATCTACAACCTTGTGGGGTTTTCTTGGACTTGGAAGAAAAAGTAGAGAAATAAATAAATATAGTGATAATTTTATTCTTCGTCATCATAGTGAATAAAAGAGAAAATAAAATTTTTTTCTTCATCTTTTTTTAAAAAATAGAAATTAACTATGACACATTCACTATATAAAAAAAATTCTTTTTTGTTGCAAATTGAGTCAACAAAGGTGCTACTATAAAAAAAACAATAATTAAACCATAAGCTTGAGAACAAAGTTATTTGATAAAAAGATCAACTTGCCATATAAATATTGTATTTAAGGATATATCATATGAAGAATATGAATAAATTTTTTTTTACAAAGAATATGAAAAATAGAACATATACTTCCAAAAAAAAACCAAAATGTATAAGAAATTATTTGAAAGATTTAACATAAATAAGTTAAATAAGATTTTATACATAGATTAAGTATATGGATATTTATTTTCTTGCTTTGACCTGCAATTTAAGATAAACCTAACATTAATTTTGTTTTAATTATAATAAAATCTAATTTGAAAACAATCACACCATTATTATACATAAAGCTAAAGGGTGCGGGGAAATCATTGTTCATCCACACCCAATGCACTATGGATTACAATAGTAATCCACAGTGTATTACTCTTTTTTTAAAAAACTTTTTTTTTCATTTTTTTCCACTCATAATGTATTACTTTCCTCTCTTTTTTTGTTTTTCCTAAAGTACTTTCCCATTTTCTCTTTTTTTTTCTTTTTTTTTCCAAAATTATTTTTGTCAACTGTACTTTGTTTAATATCGAGCTAGTTAAAAATTTTGATTTGTAATTGTTTTTCTTTAAAATAATTTGAATTGCGACAGTGTTTTTCCACATGGTTTTTCTATTTGATTTTTTTATTTTTCCTAAACATATTTGTCGATTTTATTTTTTTAATATTGAACTAATTGATAATTTAGTTTTGTAATTTTTTTCTTTAAAACATTGTTGATTGCTAAAATGTTTCTCCACATGGTTTTAATTGTTTTTGTTTTTTATGAATTTCTTCAAAATTATATTTTTGGATTTTATTTTTTAATATTGAGCTAGTTAAGAATTACAGTTACAATATGTGAAGAAAGCATAGTAGCTTTCCTCGTAAATTACTGTGGATTGCTACAATGTTTTTTTTCCACACGGTTTTTTTTTGTTGTTTTTATAAAATTATCTTTTTTAATTTTATTTTTTAAATATTAAGTTGGTTAAGAATTACAATTACAAGTAAATACAAGTAAGGTTAAATCATATGGGGAAAACACCATAACTTTCCTCACAAAACACTATGTATTGATATAGTTCTTCCTCACATGGTTTTTTTTCGTATTTTTTTCCAAAATTATCTTTGTTGATTTTATTTTTTTAATATTGAGCTGGTTAAAATTTAACTTTGTAATAAAACTTAATCATATGGGGAAAGCACTATAATTTTCCTTACAAAACACTGTGGATTCCTACAGTGTCTCTCCATATAGTTTTTTTTTTAATGAATTTTTCAAAATTATCTTTGTCAATTTAATTTTTTTTAATATTGAGCTGGTTGAGAATTACAATTATAAATCATTACAAATAAGGCTAAATCATGTGGGGAAGCACTGTAGCTTTCATCACAAAACACTATGAATTACTACAGTGTTTCCAACATGGTTTTTTTTGTGTGTTTTTTTTGTTATATTTTTTTTTGTAAACTTGTCTCTATTGATTTTATTTTTTTTAATATTGAGCTGATTGAGAATTTAGCTATATAATTTTTTTTCTTTAAAACACTGTACATTGTTGTAGTGTTTTCCCACATGATTTTTTTTTTATGATTTTTTCTAAAATTATCTTTGTCGATTTGTTTTTAATATTGAGTTGATTAAGAATTATAATTACAATAAAACAAAATCATATGGGGAAAGAGTTGTTGTTTTCCTCACAAAACACTATGGATTGCTATAGTATTTCTCTAAATGGTTTTTTCATGATTTTTTCTAAAATTATCTTTGTCGATTTTTTTGGGGAAAGCACTGTAGTTTTCTTCACAAAACATTGTCAATTGCTACCATGTTTTTCCTCATGGGTTTTTTTCCTTCCAAAATTATCTTTGTCGATTGTTTTTTTAATATTAAGTTAGTAGAGAATTTAACTTTGTAATTTTTTTTTTACTTTTTATTAACAGAAAAGCTAAATCATATAGCAAAAGCACTGTATCTTTCCTCACAAAATATTGTAGATTGCTACAAATCATTTTGTTTAGTCTCTAAGTTTTTAATTACCAACACAACTTTTTTTTTCCGTTGTGAAATATTCATACCTTTAGTTTCCATTACTTATCTAATGCTGATTCACAATTATAACACTATCAAGTACATTTATTTTATAAGTTCATGGTAATGTACGAGCATACCATCTCGTTATATGAATTTGATGTTATCATCGTATTGTTGCCAACTAATCTTTGTTCAAATGTAAAGAAATTTGGAATTGTCTTTTTCCTTTATTTCTTTAAGTTTTTAATTTGGTCTACAAAAAACAAACTCTTCCAAAGTGACCCAATTAATTGTAGAATGTTTATTTTGAGTGAATGTAGTGAGTATTTTTCCCCTGCAAAGAATGATATTTAAAATAGTGGTTAAAATAAATATGCTCTTCATTTTCTCAATAAGACAAAAATAATGTATAGACAGAGAACTCATAATATTTATAAATTTAAGTTATTTTTATTGCTAAAAAACTTTTCAATTTATTTTTCCTAGAAAGTAAAAAATTATGGAAATTCTACAATTTTTTCTCTGACAACGTCGTATTCATGGACATGTATGTTTTATTTTTTTTGTTCTCTTTCAGAAAATTCTCTAATGTTTTGGTAATATTTTTGGTATCTTTCTTCTTATGTTTTTTTTTTATTATTTTCATATTTATTTTTGTTATTTTTAGTTCTTTGAGAACATAAAACTTGTTCAGTTAGACATTTTAGTTCTTTTGTTTCCTAAAAAAGCGATAGTTTTGGTTGGATGCTTGAATTAATAGGACAAATACTTATGGTATCAAGAGTTGTAGTGTATGGTCCTATCTTTCATTTAACCTTGACTTGATTTGTGATTTTCACTCGGGATACGTTCAACCTAGTCTCTACTAGATTCTAAGTACCCTAAATTTAACCTTAGGTGTCCTAGAAGTAATATTATCTTGACCTTTAGTAGCCTCAAATGGAAGTTTGATACAGACTTGGTCTGATCCTTGGATGCCCTAAACTTGGTCTCGGCCTATCCCCTAGTAATCTTAAATATGGTCCCTATACAAACACCTCAATGCCTTAATTCCAACCCTTCCCTAGTCCTAGGGAGCTCCAAATCTAGTTCCGGCATGACTTTGAAGCATTATAAAAAAAGCTAAAAGATAGGGAGTTTTAATGTTGCTTTACATAGAATTTGTTGTGGCGGTGAAATTATCTTTTTATCTTTGAGTAGCTTAAATTTAAGCCTTTAATTTAGGGGTATTTTGATCTTTTCCTATGGCTTAATGATCATTAAAAAATTATTTAGGGATATATACGTCTTTTCAAATTTTTTAACATAGTAAAAATACTTTTTTACCCCTAAAGTCAATAAAATTTAGAACTATTAACCAAGGGCTTTCTTGGCTTTTCACAATATTCATAATAGTAAAAATATTTTTTTGCCCCCAAGATTAAAAAAATAGGCTCCTAGACAAGGGTATTTCAGGTTTTTTCAATTTCCATGTACAATAAAATAATAGTTTTACTCTTAGAACAGACAAAAAAGAAGCTTTGTCTTTGGGGGTGTTTTGGTATTTTCATGTTTTATTTTTTATTTTTTAATCGAAAAGCTACTGGCGCGTATTTCACATGTACCAGCGAGTAGGCGGCATCTACTCCATCCATCATCTCCCTAGATGCACAGTCATGCCCTCTTCCATATAATAGGGCGCGTGTAGGCTGATAATTTTTAAATTGCCTCCGGTGATCAATTTTTTATGTTTTTTCTTTCTTTTCTCTCTCCTAACAACTAGAGTGCACAATTATCCTCTTTGTTTGTTATTTATTAATTTCAGCCCTTATTCTTTGAATTTTTTATTTCATTCTTATTCTTTTTATAGAAAGTTTTTTTAAAAAAATTTTTGTCCTTCAATTACAATTTCTTATATGTTTTGCTTTGCATTTTAGTCCTCATTTATTAATTTCTTATTTTTTTTATTTCTTTTATAGTTTCAGTCTTTTTAAATCCTTCTTTATTTTTTTTGTTGGTGTTTCAAAATCCATCATTTTTGTTTTTATTTTTTTATTTTGGACATTTTTTCTTTTGTTTGGGTTTTATTTGTTTACAATTTAGTTCTTTTATTCTAATTTGTGTATATTATTAATTGGAACTTAAAAGTGCATTTTTTATCAAGATTTTATATCATTATTTTGCACTTGAAATATCAATAACTCCTTAATTAGAACATATTTTATAATAACATGTCTAATAATATAAGATACCTTTAATTTATGGTAAATGTTCATCTTAAATGCAGGCCTATCATTTGAATTAAAGGATTGATTGATGAGTTTAACTATTGAGATTGAGAAGACAAAAGGAGGGCTAAGCTTAGAAAAGAGATGCTGGTTCAGTTCAAACTGGAATACCATTCGATTATTTGATGATAACAAGAGCTAAAAAACTTGGATTTAGGTCTGGTTTATATGTATGGAAAGCTAAGACATATACCTAAAACTTTCATAAGAGTCTAAGATTCAAAAAGATCGTTTTCAAGTTCAAATTATAGCAACAACAGAGAAGTCAAAATATGTCTTACATCCCAGATGCTATTCAGTGTTCAGCCCATATCTTGAGTTTTAGGAGTCCAAATGCGCCAATTTTTATTTTGTTGAAAAGCTGAGACAATTTCCTAGAACTTTCATGAAGACTCTATTCAAATTCTGATATTAGCAATGACATTTTATTCAAACAAGAAGATAAGAATTGTCACGAAGTCAAGATGTGGCCACCCACTAAACAATTAGTCATCAAATCAATAGTTCCAAATTTTGGCCTATAAAAGGAGGCATTTGCCATGCATTTAGGCATCTTGATTTTCAGATCAAGATCATGTTCTTGCTCTCTCTTTTTATATTTTTGTAATGTTTAAGTTTTGTTTATATTAATCTTTTGTTTATGCTTTTCATTTCCTCTCCCTTACTTAGTTAACTTATATCTTATTTATTTATATTTCTCTCTTTCATCATGTTTAATTAAGTTTATTATGTCAAGGTGAAAAGGTTACACTAACGGTGTAAGAATAAGTATAGTATAAACTCAACATGGACTTTAATATTTGACACTAACATGTTTTGTATTTGTTATCTTGTTCACTTTCAATACTTTGCTTGTTAAATGATTAATCTAGATTTATGTTGTATAACCCTTGGTACAACAAATACTTGGCATTTTCATAGCCCAACTGTATGGTATAACTGACACATGTGCTATGAAATAAATTTAATTTGTTGTTAACATAAGTTATAATTATGAATACCTGACAACATTTACAAGTATTAGCATTATTCAAATAAGATAACTAATGTAATTATGTTAACAATTTATAATCCGATTGGAACTTCCTTTATGTGTGGTTTCCAGTAAAGTAATAAAAAGAGTTTACACTATGCTTGTTTGAAATACCATTAGTAGATCCTCTAACCATAACAATTATTTTATCCTTGTTTCATCCTTATATCAATATCACATCTCAAAGCTCTTTTCAACACCTTTTCTGTTATTATATATTTCTTTATTTGTAGTTTATACAGTTAATCTCCATATGGTTTGACCTTGTTCTTGTCGGGTTATTTATTACTTCGACACTCTTACAAGAAGACATCAATCTTTTGATTGTGTTAATTATACTTTTCAACTTAGTCCTTCTACTTTTGATTTTTTTTCCTTGGCTCTTTTTTCAAAGTTCTTATAGTTTTTTAATTTTACCCTTCAAATCAAATTTATAGTTTTTTTAATTTATTAATAATTATATTAATAATATTAATGATGATGATGATGATAGTATAATATTATAATAATAATTAATAGTAATTGTGATTGTGATGATGATAATAATAATAATTATTATTCTTATTATTATTATTATTTTATCCTTCAAATAAAATTTATGGTTTTTCTCAATAGTAATAAATGTTTTTTCAATTTTAATAATAATAACAATAATAAATTGTGATTGTGATAATAATAATAATAATAATAATAATAATAATAATAATAAATTGTGATTGTGATAATAATAATAATAATAATAATAATAATAATAATTTATAGTGGTTGTGATAATAATTATAACAATAGTATAAACAGTAATAATAATAGCAATGATAATAATGATAGTGATGGTGATCACAATAATAATATTAATAACAATTATGATATTATTTATTGATAATAATATTAATGGTTGTAGCTATAATGAAAGTAACAATATTAGTAAGGATAATAATAACGATAGGATAGTAATTGTTATAATAATTATAATGATAATTCATCATTCGATGTTATATTTTCTATGAATTGAGTTTTGTTGTTGTTTCATAAATGATATTTTTTATCTAATATCTAGAATTACTGATTTGGAAAATTTGCTTGACATTCACTTTTTTTTATCATATATTTTTTTAAAATTTTATTGTTCAATATTAATTTTTTTTTTTAAAAATCATTAAAGTTTCTTTAAAAATATTAAATAAACTGATTCACATCAAGGTAGCACTTAGAGATTTATCATCTTATTTGAGTTTACAACATTAAAAAAAAATGCACTCTTAATAACTTTTTTTTACATTTTTTAAAACATGATTCGACTAACTGAAACAAGGAAAAATTAACTAGTTGCAAATTAAATACTAACTTGACTACTCAACGCTCGAATCCAATCTCAGCTTGACCCATAAGCACCTCGATGCAGTCCGAACACGACCCTAGAGCACTTTGAATCTTGTCCTAGCTAGATCCTAGCATCTTGGACCCATTCTCAAGCCCCAACTCCTAAAACAATGGCTATTCAGCGTGGAAAATAAAAGTTTCCAGAACTTTTTTAAGTCTTTTTTTATTTTCAAAAGATTTGAAAATTTATTGTCAATTTTTGGGTATTGAAAATAAAAAATAAAATCGAACAAATTTAACAGAATCTTCATTTTTTTTAACAAAAAACAAAAACGACACAACACAATACTTTAGACACTGTGTTTTATAATTGTTTTTGTTAAAAATTAACTTTTTTATATATTTTGGATCGTTTTAATGCACTAATCTTAAAATAATTTTTTAAAAATTAAAAAAATATTTTTTTATATATTTCAATAAAAAAAATATTTTAAAAAACAACTATAACTATATTTTCAATCAGACATAATTAATTTAGACTCTTGAAAAGTCAAAACCTAATAATAAGTGATTCCAAATTCTCCAACGTATGAAAACATTGTAAAGAAATCACCTATTATTTAATCCTTCTGTCATTCATTATTTTTAAATACAATCCAAACGACAGACATGCTTCTTTTCTACGGTAGTTAATTTATAAGTTTCTTTCACAAGTTTATAATAAAAGAATAATCACAAACAAGGAAAGACCAGATTAAAAACAATTGCCCATATAAAATTTAAATTGCTGACGAGCTGCCCCCCCGAATACAATTATCAATACCAAACTCTTACCTCATCAATTAGCAGTATCAAAATCAGATGAGTTCTTCTCACGTGAAAAAGAAAAGAAACCCTTTCACGCGTCGTTGAGTTATTTTATTCAAATAACTTTGCAAGTATAATAGATTCCATGGAAGTGCAAAAAGGGAAAGGAAAAACTATGCAATTGAGCTCAGAAATTCTAGAAGACTATAACGTAATCTTAGAAAATAAATTTTTTCGCAGATAATTCTTCTGCAGACTCGAGAGGTGGTGGTGGTGGTCTCTGCAAATATCACTTCATGAAATCTATGATCCAGTGGAACCCAAAAAAGAGAGAGAAAAATCATGGTCTCCCGTCCTTATCAATGGCATGTGGTGTATCCAAGTCGTCGGGTACCCTTTGACCGTGTCTCATATTTAGGGTTGGCTTGTTTTATGAAAAATATTATTTAGAAAAACATTTTCCACATTTTCAATGTGAAAGAAACATTATTAAATAAGTTAATTATAAAAAATATTTTTTAAATAATTTTTAAATTTATAATATTCACCAACATCTGTATCATCATCACAATTTCATGATCACCTATATTACGTGTTCTTGTTATTAATATAATAACTAATAATAAACATTTTTTTCATCATTTCACTAAAATTCTATTTAATTTATATTTATGATTTTTTTATTATCACTATTATCATTGCAATAACAAATATCATTTCAGGACTATCATAATTATTATCTCTGTTAATAATATTATAAATATTAAAATCATTATCTTTATCATATATATTGCTTTTCTTCTCATCTTATTATAATAGTTCAAAACCCATGAATAAAAGATAATTTATTCTATACAAAAAAAATATTTTTTTATGCATCTAAATAACAGAAAATGAAAAATGGAAATGAAAAATTTTCTAGAAAAATAATTCCTAGAAAAACAAGTTTTTGTTTTTACTAAAAGAAACTTTAGGGATTGGTTTAGTTGTTCACTTAAGAACATTTCTTATAGCGGGGAAATAGCAAATACGAAAGAGAGGGGGATTTTATTTGCTTGCAATCAGTCTTGCGGTTAGGCATTCCAGCAACTGCTCCGTATATATTAATATAATATCCGTGATATACTAATTTATTCTCTACCCTCCAATTTTGACGAGTACAGCTCGTATATTTTGACTATGGTTAGGCTAACTGAACTCAGGTTATTTTTACAATTCACATTTTTTTTTCTTAATGTTGTTAATTCCATTCCTATACTCTTAGTCCATTAAGAATTCAGTCCCTACATCACCAATATTTTTATTTTCTGTTAATTCATTCCCATTCTTTTGTTGTTTTGGACTTCTATTCAAGGCTACAATACGGGTCATTCTGGGTTTTTTTTTTATTTTCTATATAAAATATTCTTCTTTTTTTAAGAATAAAAATATCTCAAATAAATACAAGAGAAAATCTACTAAATTAGAATATTTATAAAAAGAATTATACCTTGCAATGATTATCAAAAGCATTTATATATTACAGAAAATATTTTTGAACAAATAAGTTTTTAATAAAGTTGTTTTCTACTGGAATTAATGTGATTTAAAATGTATAAGAGAAGTTTTTCGGTTTATATTTAGCCAAGATTTATAGAATAAACTGAGATTAGAAAAAATATAAAAGAATTAATATGATATAAAATTTACCAACTACTCTACGGAACGTTGCTTCTATTTAAAAAAAAATAAAACAGTCTTAAATTATATTAAAATGAAAGTTGTCAATGATGGATGTGGGCATAATAAAAATAGAAGGATGGACATAATAAAAATATAATTAAAAGGACTATCTAAAAACAATGTCAGCCGTAGAGGGACTACATAAAAGAACTAACCCTCGGGAGGAATAAGTTTTCTTCATCTCTGCCTCGTCGACTTTCAAAAAGGTTTTTTTTTTTTTAATTTTAGATAATATTTTAAATTGTTCTCCGAAGAGAGACTATTTCCCAAATAATAATATAAATATACACCAAGTTAAATGTTCTTATGGAGTGGGGGAACCATCAATATCAGCACAATCAAATATGATTTGAAGACCATAAATTATTGATAATAAGGCCATGAGACAAAACCATGAATAAATTTAAATTAATCACTGTCTTAGTGTGTGTGTGTGTATATTGAAATAACAGAGATATAAATCACTTTTTTTCGTATATTTCTAGTTTAAAAAAATACAAAAAATTATTTTAAAATTATCTCAAATACAAATCAGCCAAATATATAAATCCCATCAATCAAATTTCCTTTTTTTTTTCAAATTAACAAATTATATACCTAAGCTTTCCCATCTAATGCTCGAAGATATTTCAATTCATGACCAATACAATTCAAAATCAAACAGAGATAGCTCAAAGAAATGAGAACACGACAAATCTGACAAATAAATAATAAGAATAAAAAAGGATTCCATGCAAGTCTTCTATTCCAGAGTAAAAAGAAAAATAGAAAATAGCCCGTCAAAACGAAAAGCTAAGAATAGTATAAAGCAGGGGAGAGATAACAAAGAAAGAGAAAGCAACGCGTTCCTTCCTGTGAGAAGCCACACTTCAACGCCACGAGGCAGCTTCGAGGTCACTTTCTTGAACGAGTCAATAAGATGAGCCGCCGAGCGAGTCAAACAATCCCCTAATGATATCTTTTTCTTCGTATGGATTCGATTTTCTCTTGTCTTCGACGAAATAGTGCAGCCTCCGCGTTTCTTAATTGCCTCGAAGTTTCTTTCCTAACGTTCATATAAATTCCTCGCAAACCTCTTTATGCGTCTCATATCCTCTTGTCTTCTCGCTTTCACATATCCCCTCCGAGTTCCCTCCCCCAGCTCCGTTTTTGTTTCTTCTTCTTCTTTTATACTAGTGTGAGATCATTATCAGTTCTGAAGATGAGTTCCATGAGATTGTATGCTCTTCCCATCATTGGCTTCATGTTCTTGGCACTCTTGGAGTTTGGTTTCGGTCAAGGCACGGCTCCTTCCCCTGCAGAAGGCCCATTTAATGATGGTAGGCAACTGTCTTGATTCTTTCAATTCTTCATTTCTGGGTACCTAAATGTACTGTGCACTGAGTTGTGCCTTGGCTTAATTGGAATTATCCTAATGTTGTTAAATGTTGGTTTTTGCTGCAGGCAAGACTATTGATCAAGGAATTGCTTACGTCCTTCTCATGCTGGCCCTTGCAATCACATATCTCTTCCATTGATGTATTTTCTCTTAGACCAGTTTAATGTATTCAAATTCTTTATGTACTCTCTCCTCATATTCCTCTGGAGAAATTGCAGCGATTGTTTTATCTATTCATCTCCTTGTAATATATGCTATGCTGCTTGAGCACTGATCAGAGAAGATAATTTTCGGGAAATTTGATTTGCCTCCCTCGAGTTTATCGACTGTTTCAACTCATCTCAAAAGTTGTATTCTTTTTTTACACTAATTAGTTCCCTCAATTAGTCAAATTTCATTGCATCTTCAATTTCTCACAAGCCCATTTACTTTGATAAAAGATGGGCATTTAACTCGCAGGGATGGCGAGTCATGGATAGGCATGAGCTTGTTTCAGTGTATCTATATATATTAATTGAAATGGGTTTAAAAACCAACATTTACTCTTAATGGTCGTATATATAATTACATCCATCTAGTCCAAACTCGCTTGCAACATTAATGAATATATTCCAAACATAGAAAGAAAAACTAACCTAAACATGTATTTGTTAATTCAAATAGTCAATATCCAAGATAGGAACATAAAATGGGTCATCTATTATTGGAAGGAGTTCTCCAAATAGATTATTGCTTACACATCAAAACAAAAACTAATATAAAAATACAAAAAAAAACATGTATTTTCCAATTTAAATATACTCGATTGTCCTAAAACCTCTCATTAAACACTCAATGTTGGCCCTTAATTGTTCCATAGAGATCTCAGTCTTCTAGCTTTCTGTGTTGCTAGTTATCCTTGTATTGTGTTTGCACCTAGTTTTGTGTTCTATTTTAGCTTAATTTTTGTATCAACAAATATGGAGCAGGGACTATGGTTTTATGGTGCCTGAATGTACAAAGTTACAGTAAAAATCACGGCTTAAAAGGGTTTTCTTTTTTAATGGGGAATGTATAACAGTTGCCTGGGCTATAATAGTGTATCTTTTAGCATGTTTCTGAGGGTTTTGAAATAAGAAAAAAAATGTTATGACTATGTTTTCTTTATATCAATGTTGCAACAAGTACTAGGTATTATTTATTTTTGCGTTTCAAAAGCATTTTTGAAAAAAATTAAATTTTTTTTTATTTTTTTTTTGCTTTAAATTAATATTTTTTGGTGTTTTTAAATCATTTTGATGAGCTGATATCAAAAATAATTTTTAAAAAATAAAAAAATATATTATTTTGATACTTTTCTGAATAAAAAGCACTTTGAAAAGCAACCACACTACCAAACAAACCGTATATAAGTTTTAGCTCATTAAAAAGAATGAGACTGTAAAAATACAGACCTTTATGGATGATGTAATTGTGTGGTTTTTGGCCTCTTTTCGCATCAATAACAAAGGATATATGGGTTATTTTTTTGTTGCAAATTCCAAAATATTTTCACTATGAAAAGTAGAATGGAAAAGGTGTGTTCTTGTAAACCCTAGCAAAAACAATTAGTTAAATTAAAAGTTTATTAAAGTTAACTTGATAATTAAAAATGAGCACAAAACAACCTCTATAAATAATGTCTCTAAACATGATTGATCATATGAAGAAATAAATTAAATGCCTTATAGAAGTTAGATTTATTAGGCCAATAAGGCATGTTGAGTGGTTATTTAACATACTGCGAACAATAAAAAAAATAGCAAATTAAAGGTATACATAGATTTTAGAAATATAAATCTCGCAACTCTAAAAAATAAACATCTTATGCTAGTGGTTGATATGTTGATAAATGCAGCATTTGGTACTACAATAGTCAACTTCATAGAAGATCACTCTAGTTATAATCAAATCTTGCAAGTTTAAAAATGTTAATATCTTTTACCAATGGTTGATATGTACTCAACTTCATGGATTTTCATTCTAGTAATAAACAAATCTTTATTATAAAGAAAGATGTTAATTAGATTGAATTTAGATGTTTTGGTTCACTGCAAATGTATGAACGAGTGGAAATGTTATTTAGATAAAAAAAAATTATTAATGCAACATACCAAAATGCAATGAACTTGATCTTTCATAATATGATTAATTACAATACAAAGGTAAATATTGATGATATTATGGTAAGTCAAAATTAAAATCCACCAACATAGATGAATTACGTGTTGCTTTTGAATAAACAAGAATGAACAACTTAAAAATGAACCCTTTAAAAATGCTTTCATGGTGTGCAAGTAGATAATTTCTTAGGATTCTTAGTACATCAATGAAACATAAAAGTTTATTGGTAAGGTTTATTTTATAAGGAGGTTCGTTTCAAATAACACATGAAAAATTAGAACATTTACTAAGTTATTGAAAGGAAAAAGCTCTTATGAGTTTTAATGGAATGAAAAGCAATATGTTTTCTTTAAAGATGTAAAGACTTATCTAGCAAAACCTCTAATATTAGCCCCCACCAAATCTTGACAAGCCTTTAAGGTTGTACATTTCAAAAGCAGAAGGATCAATTGATAGCATGCTGGTATAAAAAAAATAACTCTAGGCATGAACATGCTATGTATTATCTTAGTCATGTATTCACAAAGATTTAAAAATATTGCTAGGTATTATGACCTTCCATATCTAAAAAGGTTCGAATGACTATATAATAAACATGTTTGATTAAGAAATTTCTAAAAACTGATTTGATATGGAAGGTTATAATCTTAATTTTTCATAAAGATCCCAAGTTTAGAAAATGATCCCCTAACTAAGAGGGTCTATATATCGTTGCCAAAGTTTTTAAATAAGGTACATATTATCTAGCAAATCAAGATGGGTAAATGCACCATTAATCGATTAATGGTCTATGTTTAAAGAAGTATTATCCACACATGATGGAAATATTAAAAGATGGTACTTTGAATAAATTAGATGATCAGATCACAATTATGAAATTGCTCTAGATTTATATTGATTGTGCTTTATACCTTATTGGTTAGGCTTTGTTTTATAATTTGGCTTAAATTTTATGTTTCTCTTATTATAACATGACTTTAAGTTATTATTTACAATATAATTAATTAATGGAATTAAATATCATTATTCAAAGAATTAAAGAAAAATTATAAAACTAAATTTCGTAAAGAAAATTTTAACAAAAAAATCAGTACATATAATAAATATTGTTCATAAAAGAAAAATACTTCCGATTTTGGTTCTAATAGTTTCTAAAGACACTAACACTATAAAGGCCACTTATAGCTTTTTTCCTAACTTGCCTTTAAGGCCGTTTGGTAATGTGACTACAGGTGAGGTTTACCCCACAGGCACAAATATTATCATTTGGTTAAAGAAAAAACATAGGTTGATGCTAATAGGACCCATCAAAAATTCAGTTGTGCTGTAGGTTTTGTAGAAGCAGCATTTTGCTGCTTCTCATGGGGAGGAACCACTGAAAAGTGGAGCATGGCTCCACTGTCGCACTGTTCACGTGAACAGTTTTTTTTTTTTTTTGAAAAACCATTGCAGTGAATTTTAATTCACTCGCACTATTCACATGAATTTTTTTTAAAAAAAACCAGTGCAATTAATTGATTTCACTCACATTGTTCACGTGAACGTGAACAATAATTTTTTTTGTTTTTTTTAAAAATTAGTTTAAGGTGAATTAAATTTACTCGTTCTGTAATCTCAATTTTATTCCTGATAATATTTTACCTAATTTTATTGCATGCTCAAAAAATCTTGGAAACTGTAGTTCTTGTCGGATGAATTTTGTACATAATGGAATTGTAGATAGTTTAATGGAACAATAAAAAATATTTTATATAAAGGATGCTTTATTTCATGATGTAATAGTAATATTTAAATCTATAATATTTAAATTAAAAACCATAAATATTAATATATATTTTTTAAAATTATTTTATAACTTCAATTTCAAAAGCATTTTTAACCAAACACATTAAACTACTTTTTGTTCAACCTCAATTTCAACCACAGTTTTAACTAAATATATATTTTTTCAAACCAACCTCAACTAAAAGTACTTTTTATAAAAAAAAAATTTTCAAATAACAACTACAACAGCTATCGCAATACCAAATACACTTGCTCAATTAAGAAGAGACACCATAGTATTAATTGACTTTAAAAAAGAGAAAGAGTTTTTTTTATATGATTTCTAAACTCAGTGTTAGTTTAATATATCTTGAAACCAATCAGTTAGATACATGTGACATTATTATACTCATATAATTGCATATTTATTATTAATAAAGTCTTAATTTATCTTTAATATTCATAAAATATTAGATTAATGAATCTAATACTTGATTTATAAATCTAGAGTAAAGATAAAGTTCATGGAACAAAAATGTTTTGCAAAGAAAATTATAAAGTTGTTATGATTATGAAATTTCTATTACATTAAAGCATTGTTTCTAAAATGTTCATAGTCGTTGCTCTTATAAATACTAGATATTTATTAGATCCACACAAACTATTATATATTATGTTCTTTTCTTTATGAAAGGAAGCAGTTGCTCTAATAAGCTGATGTATAATGGATATGTAAAACTAATATGTAAGTGCTTGTCATAAGACATGTATACTGAATTGACCGACATGAGAAATCCATATGCAGAGATTACCTATATCTATTGAAAGGCTCACATGACAGTCATGTAACTGATTCTTAAACTTAAGATCACTAAGTTATTTTTTATAAAAAATGTTATATTTTAATCATGTTACATGTTATCCTAATTGAGGTAACGAAGAAGCAGAAATTATGTATAACATGAACTATATGAGGCATTTAAGTGATCAAGAGAGTATTCACAACCCATGTTATAATGTCTAAATTAGAATATTGTTGATCAAATGATAATAATTACATTGAGAAACAGGTTACTGAAAAGTTGAGTCAAACCACTTATGACTTTTCTAATATTTGAGAGATAATGACAAGTTGCTAGATATTTTATTTGATCTTCAAATATTAAAAAAAATCAATTGTTGAAATGATAATAAATTATTTTGTGTAATCTATTTAATCTTATTTTATTTAGAATTATGACTTATATTTGGACCAACTTATTAGGGAACCTATTGGTCACACATATAAGAGCTACTTGTTAGGAATTAAAATAGGATGATTAATCAAGTGTGACTTGATTGTAAATAAATTTTAAAAATAAGGACTATAATGTAATTAATATAAATGATTATAATTATAGACCTATAAACAATAACGTAAGGACTTGATTGAATAAATTTCTAAAATTAACCTAAAATAATATATATATGATATTATTTAAGGGAAAACTGATATTTTGTCATTTATAGGGTATTTTGATTTTCCTATAAATAGAAAGCTATACCTTTTATTTTTAAAGATGAGAAAAATATGGTACTTAAACACATTAAACACAAAAGAAAAGGACTAGCACTCTAAGGTATATTAATCTATCTCTTCTAAAAGTGTTTAGGAGATTTCGTACTAATAGTTTGTGTGAATTACTGTTAGATGTCGAACATTTGAACGACTTGTGGTTTGCAACAACTTAGCATTGGAGCAAATATTCAAAGCTAAAAAAAATATCTCATTTTCAAGTCACATAAACTCTAAACAATTCTAAATTTGTCTAACGGGATCCTTAAAAATCCCAAAAGTTTTTAAATTTACATTTTCTATTATATGCATGTGTTTCGGAAAACCAATAACAACACCATATATCAAAATTTCTAAATAAAGCTAAGTCCACAGCATATATCATCCCATAATTTTTTTTTTAATAAAAAATAATGAAAATATCAGATTGGATACGAGGAAGTGAATTCTATATTTGGTCCAAGTAAAATTTGATGAAATTTTATCTATAGTAAGTCAAAATTGAATATTACATTACGTGAGTGATATTAGGCACCTAATTGGATAAAGTTGCCATCCCAATTTGCATTTGAGCTTGTTATTTAGTTTTGAAAGAAAAAAAGTAGTCAAGAAAATAATTGTAAGGGTAACATTTATTATTTTAAACAATGGAATGAGGGAAAACATTAATAGATATATTTTAAAAAATATGTATTTTATCCTTCAATTTCTTTAGTAATGCATCATACATGTTTATATATCTAATTTGGTTTAATTCTAATATAAACTTTAAAAATTCAAACAACGGACCTTAATAAGATGAATAAAGGAAATTGCCATAAAAATTAAAAATGAAAGAAGGATTTGATTGTAATTTTTCATATTATAAGAATAATTAAAAAATCATTAATTTAATACATTTCCTAGCGCATAAACAAATGCATTACAAACGCAAAGGGAAAATACGGAACCAGTCATCCTCAGTGCATAAATGATAAAACCTTTCCTTTTCCCTCAACCACCATTTTAGGGTTTAGGGTTTTGAAACCCCACGATCGATCAATCATTCATTCCTTAAAGAATCAGCATCGTTTCACAGTCTTCATTGTCTTCAATCAATGGCGACCGAATTAGCAATCGAAACAGAGAGAACGCAGAAATTCTTCAACGACCTCGACGCGCGAAAGACCATTCTATCCTCCTGTACCCAACTATTCACAACCTTGACCACTCACTTCAAATCCCTTCAAAACTCCCTCTTCCAGAAATCTCAATCCCTTGAATCCAAATTCCAATCTTTAGAATCCAATTCCCAGCTAACCCTCGAATCCCTTAGTTGCAGAGAAAAATCCATACCGGAACGCGAGTCAGCTGCTGCTGCCAAAGTCGAGGAGCAAAGAGAGACCGCGTTATCGGAGTTCCGAAATTCCTACTCTTTCGATAATTTATCGGATTCGTTGAAGTCTTTATGTAGGAGAATGGATTCATCTGGGTTGTTAAGATTTGTAGTTTCGAAACGAAAGGAATCAGTGTTTCTTAGAGCGGAGATTTCACGTGCGATAATGGAAGCTGTGGATCCTGCGAGACTGACTTTGGATGCAGTGGATGAGTTAGTAAGAGATAAAGTTGGGAAAGTTGGGGTTACAGATAAGAGGTGGGCATGTGGAATACTGGTGCAGGCGCTTTTCCCGGAAGGTAGTTGTTTTGGAAGGAAGGATAAAGGGCCGGAATTTGCACGTAGTGTGGTGGAGAGGGCTGCTGGGATTTTGGAGAGCTGGAAGGAGGAGGACGAGGTAGAGGAGAAGGCTGATGGGGAGGGCGGCGGCGGCGGCGGCGGCGGAGTCGTGGGACCTGCGGAGGCGGTGATGTTTTTGCAAATGGTGTTGGGATTTGGGCTGAAGTCGAGGTTTGATGAGGAGTTCTTGAGGAAGCTTGTGGCAGAGAATGCATCAAGGAGGGATATGGCGAAGCTTGCAGCTGCTATTGGTTTTGGAGAGAAAATGGGAGGTATGTAGGATGTTAATTTGATCAGTGGGTTATTTGTTCTTCAGTGGTAATTGCTGTTCTGTGTGGTCAGTTCATAAGAATGTCAGTGACTTTTGTTGCAAGGTTTTTCTGTTCAACTCGCTACTATTTTGTACTTTTGGGTTTTGCCTTTTGTTCCATACCTTTTTTGTTTGTGAGATTCATTGTTGTAAATGAGATCATTGCATAATTAGTTGGCATCAAAGGACATAATTATCTCTCTCTTTGTATGATTAATAGATATGTTTATATTGTGAATCTGAAAGGGCACAGCTTTAGTATCTCCAAATGCTATGTAAATTATGCCAAAAACGCTTTATTCTGTTTCTAAAGAACTCGAGGCTAATGCTCTAAGAGTTGAAGTGCCTATGTTCAAAATCATTTTAAAATTACCTGCATTATTGCATTTTTGTTCCACTAGAAATTGTTTCTGATGTTTTTGACATTTACAAATAATGCAAAGGTCCTATCCTGGTACTACTACATCTGCTTGGTGTGGCCTTGTTAAGTTAATTGGGTATTTGCATAATGTTTCCAGGCTGATGCTTTTGAAAGCCAGCGTGGACAATGCATTGATATCACCGGGAAAGTGATAATTTATTTAATAAAACAGACTTTACCTAGGTGATGGAAACAATGCTATACTGCCCTGACAAATAAATGTATAAATGACATGCGAGAGTTGAATTGGTTTTGCTTACATCATTGTTCATAGAACTGCTTATTTCCTTTTCTGAAGAATGTTCTTTGTACGCTTAATTGAACTAGACTCTTTAAGTGTTTAATGGTTCTCATCAACCATTTGTCAAAGAAAAAAAAAAGTCTGTTAATTTTATTGGTTTGCCATTCCAACAGGGGCTGGTTCCCCTTTAAATTGTGCATGCAACTTTGTTAGCAAACCTCTTACTTTGGTAGGCAGAGTTTATCTGTGTTGTGACTTCAGATAATAACAAGTTTTCTGAATTCCCGGGAGTAATAATCCTAACCATCATTTAAGGTTAGTTGACAGAATATCTTTCTTGCTTATTTCTTAGTTCATATGAACCAAACCTGCCTCATTCCTCCCCTCATGAGAGGTAGTTAAGTAGTGTATGATCCCTAGTAGTAGTTTCAAGATATGACTATCACTGTGTATATGTCTGTATTTAATTTAGCTGAGAGTTCAAACAAGTGTTTATGGTGTTAAACTTTTTTCTTAGGAACATCACTTTATTCTCGTCTTTCAAATCTGATTTTGATATATTGGTCTATAATCACTTTTTTAGTAATCTTTTTCAATCATAATTTGTTTTGCAGATATAATCGATGAATTGGTGAAGAATGGGAAAGAGATAGAGGCTATATATTTTGCTTCTGAATCTGGTTTGACGGAAAGATTTTCTCCTGTATCTCTACTCAAGTCATATCTTAAGAATTCCAAGAAGATCACAACTACTGTCTTGAAGAATGGCAATTATAGTGCAGCTGCAACGGTGTGTCTAATCTCTATCTATATTGTGTAATTCTAATAATATGAAACATTCGAGTCTGCAAGATTCTTAGTAATTTTTTTGCAGGATGAGTCAAGTACCTTGGAGTTGAATTCTATTAAAGCAATCATCAAATGTGTGGAAGATCATAAGCTTGAATCAGAATTTTCCCTTGACAGCTTGAGAAAACGGGCTTCTCTGCTTGAAAAAACCAAAGCAGAGAGGAAGAGGGGTACGTCAGCTGCCACTGCTACCAAGTCTCAAAACAAGCGAGGCCATGGTTCAAGTGGTGGCCGGGACAGTGGACATCCTCCTTATCGTCAAGCCAAAGCTGCCAAATTTTCAAACAATTATTCCTCTTTCAGCCGCAGGAATGCTGCTCCCCCTGCACAGCATAGCCCGGCTAGAAGATATTCTGGGCCATTCCACTACCCTAGCCAGAGTGTCTATGAGGGCCCTGCAGCAGCCCCGTATGCATCAACTTATGGTATCTCCCACGCTCAAAGCCCTTCCGCAATCTCTCAGCAACCCTACCATCACTCTCAAAGCCCCAGTGCAATTCCTCAACAACTCTACTCACAGCCAGCAGAGAACATGAGTGCTGCCGGTTTCCGTGCCAGTGGTTCTTATGGAAGCCAGACCAGTTATGGGGCATATGATTACGGCTCTGCTGCACCCGTTACTTACCAACCTTCATCCTATACTCAATAAGATGGGAGAAACCTAGCCAGATGTTAAGATATTTATTTTTATTTTTATTTGGTCTCTATGATTTCTGGATGTGGCCCTCTAATTTTGGGACCCGCCCCCTTCATCTCCCTTTCCCGTATAAAAGTTATTTTTGTCATATCTCATGACTGGATAGGATGCCCACGCCCGTAACGCTGATTACCTTTATATGGAGCTGAAGCTGGATGTGATTTCCGTGCTGTGAGTTTTAAATGGTTTGGCTATCGAGCATTGTATTCTTTCCAATTCTTTCCTTGATTGGAGTCGCCGTTGGGTGCATATGCTTGTTTTTTGGCCAAATTCTGGTTAATCAAACCAATATCATTTGCTGCTTGCACTTTTTTAGGTGTAGAATCTTCTTATTAGAAGGAAGAAATGAATAACAAGGAACATATTAATTAAAGAATTCATTGATCTATTATCAATTAATAGATTGGCATGCGTAATTTGTTAAAATCATAACAAATTAGTAGTCATGCTAACAATCCAATTTAGTAAAAACATGGCTGTAATGGGTAACAATTAGTTAGTCCTTGTAATTGATAGACCACAAGAGGTCTGAAAATAACTCACAAACATTGAGACCAGTGGAGAAGCTTGTATTAGATGTTCTATAAAATGGTTATTCATCATCTAATTCTCTATATAAACAAATAACCACACATGGATAGAGCAATAATGTCCCCTTATAACTCGTAATATTGCCACCTTTTTTAATGCCATTGCCTCTACTAGCACAACCTCATAGTCAATTTTTTGGGCTTAATAACAAGATTAGATGGTAATAGATAGTTTGACTACACTCTAGTTAGATAATACTGTCTCCTTCTATATATATATATATATATATATATATATATATATATATATATATATATATATATATTATCAAAGCTTAAATCTATTTAACGCTGATTTGAGGACTATTTTGCTATAAATAAAAAACACAACTTACCAAATCCATAACAACATTTAGGATTCGATTGATTACCTCAATCAAAACTAAAACTATAATGAGCTTAAAAAAGGTTGATCAACCACTCCTTTTTGTCTTGTTTCCAAGGAGACAAGTCCTAGGATATTCTTCAATAATAAATACTCTAATAGGAATGTTTGGAAGTTTTCAACCATATCCTAAGTATCACATGTCCACACAATAGATGCTATAATAATCTTGATATAATTTGGGTCCAATCTTCCAAGTGATCAATTGATATTTAATTTTATGAAAAAATATTCCATTTTATTGGTTTAGAGCAACTAAGGCTTTTGGGACTAAAATCGAGTCTTTGAAAACTCATGAACACCTTTAATTTTGTTCCATTGAGGACTAGTTTCTAATTTTAGTTGTTGTTATTTTTTATTTTAATTTGGTCCTTTCATTTTTTTTAAAAAAATTATCTTGATAGTTTTTATTCTTAGATATAAAGGTCCCACAATATTAAGGCAAAGGTCTGTGCTCGATTGATGCCCAATTTATCAAAATATATTTAAATTAAGTTGATTTAAAGCAATTAAAGTTTAAGGGACCGAATTTGATTATGAAACAAATATAGAAGACTGAAATTAATTAGTATAGTTAAAAAGATGCAGCAACTTTGGCAGCTCATGCAACCTTTTCTAGCGGCCAACCCACTCCTCCATTTGTGGCAATCGATGCATCTTAGAATTGTTTTCCTGTAGGGGTAGCATATGTATTCTCATTTTTTGTGGTGTGTTGTCGGTGTCATTTTCTTTATTTGTTTCCATATTTTCCCTCTCTCATCTTCAAAATTCATACTAGCCATTTTAAATTTTATAGTTGTCCCCTTATTTTATTATTATTTCAAAATTGGTCCCCTTTTTATTACTAAGTTTTTGTTCTAGGTCTTTTTCTAAAATGTAAAATTGTTTTCAATTTCGTTATTCAATAAAAAAAATTGCAAGTTGTCCTTTTATTTTATTTTTCAAATTTGATTCATATTTTTTTAATTTTTATTTTTAGTTTTTGATTCTATAGTAAAATTAAATTTTCCTTTCAATTTCATCCTCTAATTTGTTTTTATTTCTAATTTTATTCTCATTCTTTTGGATGCTATTTTTATTTATTTATTTTAGAGCCTTTTGTAAGATTAAATTTTTTAATTTAATTCTTTAGCATGTGGTTAGTTAGGAATTATGCTTCATGTTTTTTCTTGATAGGATGATCATGGTTCCATAAACCAAGTCATATATTTTAAAAATTAACTCGGGTTAACATCGTTCTTTTATTTATTGAGTTTTTTTTCTACATAATTTTTAGTTTTTAATTTGATCCTTTAATTTTCTTTTTTTTAAAAAAAAAAAAATTGGGCTTTATGATTTTTTTTCTTTCAATTTAGTTATCCTAATTTCATTACTAGGACTACGGGTTTGATGGGGGTAGCTCATGCATCTCAACATTCTTTCCTGGGGTGGCACATGTATTCTCATTCTCGATGGTGTGTTGTTAGTGTTATTTTCTTTATTCTTTCATTATTTGCCCTCTCTTTTCCTCAAAATTCACGATAGCCATTTTAAATTTAATTGTTGTTCCTTTATTTTATTGTTATTTCAAATTCGACCATTCTTCTTTTAATTACTAAGTTCTTGTTCTGGGTTCCTTTCTAAAATTAAAAATTATTTTTAATTTCTTCATTCAATAAGAATTGCAGGTTGTCCTTTTATTTTATTTTTTAATTTGGTCCATATTTTTTTAATTCCTATTTTTAGTTTTTGATCCTTTAGTGAAATGAAATTGTCCTTTCAATTTCACCATCAATTCAAAAATACCACATCTCCTCTATTTGTTTTTATTTCTACTTTTGTTTTCATTCTTTTGGTTGCTATTTTTTTTTCTTATTTTAAAGCCTTTTATAAAATTAATGTTTTTAATTTAATTCTTCAACATGGTGTTAGTTAGGAATTGGGTTCTGTGCTTTTTTTTAGGGTGATCATTGTTTTATGAACCAAGTCATATATTTTAAAAATTAACCTTGGTTAACATTGTTCTTTTATTTATTAGGGTTTATTTTTCTCAACACAATTTTTCTTTTTCATTTTCATCCTTCAATTTTGTTTTTAAATTAATCTTCATGATTTGTTTATTTTTCTTTCAATCCAGTTATCCCAATTTCATTACCAAGACCACAGGTTTGACGAGTTTTTTTTGGATCGTTACTTTTTTTAATTTAAAATTTTATTAGTTTCATCCTTGAACATTTGATTCCCTTTAGAATTGAGTTTTGTAATTTTTTGTAATTTGCTTTTTATTAGGTTATGTCATTCTTATAATCTAGATCATAAGGTTTGGTAGGCTTGTTGGGTTTGCTGGTGTTTTTATTTTTCCTGTCATTCTTCTAAATTGATTTCCTTTTGATTTTATTTTTATACATTTAATTATTTAGGAATAGGATTCTATTATTATTTTTTATTTACTTTCTATATGTTTATCCTAGTCTAATAAACCAACTTGCAACTTTAACATGCACACTCGGATTGATTTAAGTTTTTTTTTCTCTTCTATTTCAATCTTTCATATTTGGTTGGCTTGGAACTAGTTTCCATCACCTTTTTTTCTTTTTTGTTGATGTTTTTATAAGTTCTCATCCAAAGTTTTTTTTGTTTGGTTCAATCTATTTACCCTTCTTTGTTTTATCATCTTATTAAATGCTTATTTGACTTTGTCACAAATATTTTTAACTTTTTTAGAGCAAAATTGCAATATTCGGACAATTTTATTAGCTAATATTTTTTTTTTCCATTTAACTTGTGGCGTAGCGTTGGGCTATGGATTTAGTAATCACTACCACTTGTTTAATTAGGAACAGTGAAAACTAATTTTTAGTCATCACTTCTTCTTATTATTTATTTATTTATTATTGTTTAATAAAAGTAGTTCCTTCCTTGAATTATAACGAAACTATTTTATAATTATGCAAATAAAACATTTTGCCTTTTTCTTGTTGTTATACCGTAATTACTTTATTGAGATTCCAAAACAAAATAATCGCATTTATATTACTATTTGGAAAAACACTGTTCATGTAGATTAATAAGTACTATTTATTGAAACAAAGTAATGATAGTTTTGCTTTCCTCATGGAAGAATTTGAACTAGTTATTAAAGATATTTAAGATATTTTCACAAGTTTTATTTATTATTTTCTAGACAAATTAATAAGTGTTTTTGCATTTTGAAATCACCGTAAAATAATTAAAACATCTTTATACATAAAAATTAATAAATTGGTATCCAAGAGCTCTTTAGTATTTTCACACTAGTTTTTTTCATTATTATTAGATTAATCGAAATAAATTTTGGTATTTTAATAAATATAAAATATTATTTGAAAACAAAATATAGCTAGCCCATGTAATGCTTGTGCTAGTATATAGGTGGCGCTAGCGCCATTCGGGTGGCATCTCTTAGCGACCAAACAATAGCTTTTGTCGTGTTATTGGAAGCACTGCAATATCCTCTTCCTTTAAAGACAACGCGTGATGTCATTGGGGATGTCGGTGTGATGTTAGTGATTTTTTTTCTTCTCATCCTACTTTACTCTTTTCTCTTCTTAAAAATCGTGTTGGCCATGTGAAATTTCAAAGTTGTCCTTTAATTTATTGAGATGTCAAATTCATTATTTATTTTTTTGATTTTTAATTCTTGTTCTTAGTCATTCTATGAAATTTTGAGTTATTTTTAATTTTATCCTTCAATCCTAATTTGTGATATATATATATATATTTTTTCTTTTCAATTTAGTCCTTTGATAGTTTTATTTTTTGAGTCCTTTTGTTAAATTGAATTTTGTTTTTAATTCCACCCTTCAATAAAAAATAAAATTATTTTAATTTTAATTTTTATAATTATTCCTTCAATAGCTAATTTTTTTTTATCTTTTTATATGATTGATTTTTTTTTAACTTTTAATATTTGATTAGTTGAGAATTAAACTATTTTTTTAATTCAATTTCATCATTTCATAATTAATGGTCTGGAATTGAGTCACATCATCTATTCTCTTTTGAAATAATATTTTTTAAAGGTTAACATGATTATTTTTTCTTAATTTGTTCTATATGCTCTAACTCACTGTCTATTTTTTCTTATCATTTAATTAAAATAAAACAAATTTATTTAATCTAGTCTGTTCTATAACTAACTTAAATCATATATCTTTCTCAATGCTTTAGAACACATTTTATGAACATTATTTTTTATTTTTTATATGAAAGAAAAAGAATCCAACCCCACATCATAGGTCAGGTCCGCGACCAGTACATACTATTTATCAAAAACGCTGCGATTAGTTGTTGTCAAACTATTTAGTGCTTAGAATTCGAAAGTCAAGTACCCTGCAACATGGAAGAAGACACACCAGAGACATGTATGTTCTGCTTTATATATAACCAGAGTCTTTACAAGAGAGTAGAGAAAGAGCTTAATATCTATTTGTTACAAATTACATGAGATTTTAATACAAGATAAAATGCCCTCCCGTTAATTTGCAAGCTATCCAGTTTGAACTGGATGGCTCTTATTATCCTTATCACAATTAATATGGCCAAACAAATACACAGAATACAAATTTGTCTTTCGAATTTCTAAAAAAATATATTAAAAAAACAATAATAAATCTTTTGATCCTATTTTGTACCCATAAGAGAAGTCCGTACACCCGTCCTTCTTTCCATTCGAGCCATCAATTTAAAGAGATTTGCTTGCACAAAAGAGAATACTGAATTTGCAGTTGAAACCATCAATCTATAGGAACAAACTAATTGGGTAAAAAAAAGACAGGCTTGGAATGTGATGATGGCTGTGAAAAATCCATTACGTTCTTGCACCGTGATTGTCAGGATGAATGTAAATGCTAAACCCATGCAGAGAAGGGAGTAAAAATTAAGAAATGTCGCTATCTCCATGCTAGATGTTACATAACTGGCACGACCTAATGATATCCGACCAAGGATTATAGCGGCGATGAGGGAGAGATTCATAGCTAGCATGTCAAAAACAATATAAGCTCTCATCAGATATTTTGAACTACCACTGTTAAAATCAGAACCTGAACCAGGCACAGTGATAGCACCAGCGAAGGTTACTCCAGCTACCAGTACTGCCACCACGAGAAGATTCCCTACCCCTCTGTTCAGTTCCTCCTTCGTTAACGTCGTTCTTAGTAAATCAAAGATAAGCTTGATGTCAAACTCGGCCATATCATCTGCCTCCACCAAAACTTTTAATACCTCACGCTGAGCAACGAAGTGTTAATTAGAAAATATATGGTATACAAATTATATAAAGCACCATGACAATATTAGCTTAATATCCCATAATAACGACGAAGTAATTCATCGCTATTTAGTAGATCAGTGAGATATTCCATATTTTTGAGCAAGTAAAGAACTTTATTTCCATTTTGGATTAATCAAATTTAAGGTAATTAAAAGAAATCTATCATTCCCTTTTCCGTAAAGTTGCAACTTCGATAAAATGTGGATGTGAAAGTTTTTGTTATAACGAGGGAATTATAGTGGAAAAAAAATAATTAAAACAAAGCAAAAATAAATGATAACGTATCATTTTACCAGTGAAATTATCGACAGAATAAATTCCGTTAGTAAATTTATAGGTAAATTGTAAACACTGTTCATCATGTCAATTACAAAGGGAATTATCAATGAAAAATTTCGTCGGTATTTTCTAGAGAGCTCTGTAACTGTTCACTTCCCAATAGCACTGTTAATTACTGTTCTTTACAGATAAAATCACCGACGGATTGAAAAGTCGTCGGTGTTATTATTTGACAGTTTTCTGAAAAATTTCGATTAAATTAAATATTACAGACGAAATCATTGATGAATTGAAAAGTCGTTGGTGGTATTTGGCGGTTTCTAAAATTTTTTAATTAAATTAAAATTTTAAATTAAATATTACAGATGAAATCACCGACAGAATGATTAAAAATATTAATATTTAATTATATGTCGGTAAAACGCACAATAAAAAGCCTAGAATTTATAATTTCACAATAGACGTTGCTCCTTTCTTCTTCTTCTTCTTCTTCTTCCTCATATGTAAAAAACATGAATATCCATTTCTTTCTCTTCTCTCCTCTCCTCAACTCTTTCTCATCTCCTCCATGCCCAGGTATGTATTCTTCTCATTTCTTCTTTTTTCTTCACGGTTTTATTTAATTAATATACTTTACGAATTGTTTTTCTTTTCTTAGCTTCACTTGCAACCACATTAAGGTAAGTTTTTTTCTTTTTTTTTCTTTTTTCGTGTTTTTTTCACTATATTTGTTTTTTATTTTATTTTTAATTATTTTTATTCTTAATAATTGTATGAATATTATTGTAG
Organism: Populus nigra; assembly: GCF_951802175.1. Taxonomy (NCBI): domain Eukaryota; kingdom Viridiplantae; phylum Streptophyta; class Magnoliopsida; order Malpighiales; family Salicaceae; genus Populus; species Populus nigra. Next base: position 9,179,756 of record NC_084866.1, on the reverse strand, counting down.
GATTTTTTTGCATATGATTTTATTCTTCTTCTTTTTCAAGCGTTTTGAGTATTATAGAGTGTTGATTTATATTAATTTAATTATTTTATAGTTTTTTAAATGGATTTTTAAAAATATTTTTAAATAATTACCGACAGAATTACATGCGGTATTTTTCCTAGGAAAATACCGACCGAATAAAGCGAATAATGTTTTTTGCGCGCCTTTTCCGTCAGTAAATTCATCAGTAAAAATATTTTTTTTATTACCAACAGACTTACCGACGGAAAAAAAATTACCGATGAAAGATTCACTAATGGAGCATTTCTATCGGTGATTTCGTTGGTAAATTAATTACTAATGGAATAATAGTACAAATACTGACGAAAAATTCTGTCAGTAAATCTAAAGATTGTGGTAATGATACAAATTATTGGTGTGATAAAATTTGAAATCAAATTGTTCAATAGGAAAAAAAAAAACGATTTCGTTCTTCGATAGTGAAGAATGTTTTAACAGCTCAAGGACTTAATATTTCTCTTAAAAAAACTAAACCTGCTTAAATCCTGGACAATGATCGGAACTCAATTAAGAAGAAATCATCGAGTCAAATTCGATTGGCTTCGACTCCATAGGTTAAGTACAATATCTTACGTGAGTTGACCCTTAGAGGCATATGGGAAAAACTAGAGAGTATTCATGCTTCTAAACCCATGACTAATCGTTTTCTTTTCAAGTAAGATTTGTACTCTTGAGGATGGATGAAGGAATGGATATACATAACTATATATCTTTCAAGAGTTATACTAGATAAAAATGAGGATAAAGAGCGAAACCTCACGTTTAAATGATGTAATTATAATCTTATTGGAGAATGAAAGGTTTTGAAGCAGAAAACAATGTCAAAAGGTAACGCGGCATTGGTGATGGGAGGTCGTCTTGGAAATAAAATTATGATTGTCATGGGAGGAACATGGCATAAGGAGGTAGATTTGGTATAAATAACTCTATTTGAGATTCTAGTCCTAGAGTGGATTGGAATGATAAGAAATATATTTATTGTCAATGAAAAGGCCATGTTTGGTATCATTGTGAGAAGATGAAAGCCGACATAGAAGAATTAAAGCTAAATCATACGAAGTCTAGAGATGTCACGATTACCATTGAAAGATGGGAGCAAAGATGATGATGTTCTCATGGATCATAAATGTAATAAGGTTTTGAAAAATTCATGGATTGTAGATTTTGCATGCTGCCTTCATATTTATTTAAAGAAATAATGTTTTGATACTCACAAAGAATATGATAATGTTAAAATTAAGATATATGATGGAGCAATGAAAACCCTTGTGATGTTAGGCACATGCCAAGACTTAAAAGAAAGAAAGTTTGTGAAACCGAAAATCTTACCATTTTGCGAACTTCTGCTTCCATCGATTTGTTCCATACACATCTCGCAGCATCATCCTCATGCTTGGTATCGATTAGCTTGTTCTGAGCAAGGACAAGCAAAGACAGTATTAATTTGTAAGTATACATTCGAAACTGAATTTGAATGTATTTTCTTGCAATCAGTTTTTGTAATTTTAAAGGTTGTCCTTTTCATTTTCATTTTTTGCAAGTTAAACTGATCCCTCGTGATGTTCAAGAGCAATTGCAAGCCCATTAAAGGCTCAGCATATAAGCATACCATTCCATCTGACTTTGGAGGTTTAAAGCGTCCGCCTAGCAATAATTTCGCAACAACACCAGATGGTTTCAACTTTTCATTATTAACAATCCTTTTATCCACCCGCTTGTCACTCACTAGTGCCTGCATTATCTCAGAACGGCCATCCATAGCAGCCAAGTGCAAAGGTGTATTTCCATCGTAATCCTTCTCATTTATAAGTGCTTCCAGATCTCGATTTCCCAATATTTCTTCCACTAATGTCATTTGTCCACTCTCCGCTGCAACATGAAGAATATTCTGTCCTTTTTCGTTGAGAAAATCCATTGGATCGAACCAATAAGTAAGTAGTTCGCGTACTACTTCAAGATGGCCCTTCTGGCATGCAACATGGATGGGTAAGTTGCCTTCTTCGTTTCTTTGTGATGCGGCAACAGGACATCGACTAACCAGGAGTCTTGCTACAAAAAGGAAACCCATTGATGCTGCAAGATGAAGGAGATTTCCCCCTTTTTTGTCCTCGGGAAGCATTATATCCGGCTTGCGGACCGCTAGTTTTTCTAGTGCAGCATAATTTAAAAATTAGATAATCAATACAAAAAACACAAAATGCATGGAAATAACTTGAATTTTATGCTTTACATAAAATGAAATTATGAAGAATCAGTTTTAATGAGACCAATAATTATAAGTGTGACATGTTATTTTTCACGTCGAAATGATGAAAACATGTGATTACCTAAATTTCCTTCCGGCATAGCTTCTATAAAAGAAGCAATCATCTCCTCGTCGCAACTCTCTACTGCCAAGTACAAGGGAGACTTGTCTTCCTTGTTCTTGTGGTAGGAAACTTCTAGGTCTTCATAACGGAGGAAACAGGCCACCTCTGGGCAACCCTTGATGACTGCATCATGCAAAGGGGTGTTTCCTTTATTATTCTTCATCCTCAGCAAGCTAGCAAGTTCAAGTGTTTTATGAGGATCAATTTTCACTTGGTTGACGAGATTTTGAATTGTGTCAAACCGTCCAGCCCTGGCAGCCAGATGAAGCGCATTATCACCCTGGAAATTTTTCCTGGTGATTAGGAGGGGGAAGTGATAACACAGTAGCTGTGTCACACCTTCGCTTCCATGGCTTGCTGCCACATGAAGCAGTGAATTTCCAGAGGCAGCAACATGTTTGAAAATGACATTGAGCACTTCCTCTGATGAAACATGTTCCAGTTTATCGGACAAGAGACGAAACAAGGCATTGAAGTTGTCTTCCTTTGCATAGGTATAGAACTCCTTCTGCAGTATTTTATTTGGCTCACAAAAACCATACTCTGCAATCGGAACTGGGAATTTAACTGCCTTCCATTGTTCAAGCTCCTCATGTACTGGTCTCGGCATATCTATTTGTAATTGCGTAGAGAGTTGCAACGTGCTGGGAGATTGTATAATGTCGGTTGAGTGCTCCATCTCTTCTTGAGTGACTTAACTTTGCTGCGGTTGTATCAGTGGTAAATTGGTAATTACATGTCTTGTTATTTGGCCAAGCAAACTACAGAATTCATAGAAAACATGAATGCAAGAGATATGCTATTTAAAGTATTAGTGAGAGAAACGTACATTAGCTACATAATTTTGTCAATACAATTATTTAGGAGCATATATATATATATAAATGTTTAAATTCAAGTCAAAATCAAGCTATTAAAGCGTTACAATTGGATGTGTTTGAAAATGTGGCTGCAATTGTTTTTTAAAGTGTTTTTTATTTAAAAATATATCAAAATAATTTTTTTTTAAATATCAATTTTTACATCAGCACATCACAATGATCTAAAAAAACTAAAAATATATATTAATTTAAAGTAAAAAAAATTTGAAAAATCTATTTTTTTCTAAATTATTTTTAAAATACAAAAACAATTAGTATTAAAGTCAAGTTAAGGCCATTCTTTTATATCCAGGTCCAAGAATAATTAAGGGTTTGTGTATTGTATTTACAAATAAAATAATATTTTATGACTTTTAAAATATTTTCTAACAGTATTATATAAATTAATAAATTATATGCATAAATATATCAAATTAACATAAATTTTATTAGCGCAAACAACTGATGCTAGTTTGTTAAGAATTTGAATAGAATTTTCAAAAATAATTCTCATAATACAAAGGAGAAAATAATACATCTATTTAACCTAGTTTAGCCAATTACCTATTTCACAGGCGAAAATAATTCCCGGATTTTGCTGTAATAAAAAATGAGGATATAACAAAGAAAGAGCAACATTTAAACCCGAAATCAATTATACTCATATCATAATAGAGTAATTAGAATTACAAACCTGTACTTAAGAAGAGAGTAATACTACAATATCCCAAAAGTCTAATAAATACCTTGATGTGATGATTGATATTTCACAAAAATATAAGGTATTTCTGGCTCCGAGTTAGTGAATAACTCAATAAAATTGAATTAAATCAGTGGTATATATATTAAACAAAAAGATATATCGAATATTAAATTTACATTATACAATAAAAATCCATAAATCAAATATTCAGTGAAATACAAAATAAAACACAAGGGATCAACACATAAATTTAAAAGAGTTCATAAATTATTTTTATTTTATTTTCTAATATAAAAAAAGATCTCGGTTGGTCAAATATATATATATATATATATATATATATATATATATATATATATATAAAGGATTGGGCTAGGTAAGCCTGAGACCCAAACTCAGAGTTTCCTTTTTAAGGTGAGAGTTCAGCTCAGTCGGTATAGACCGGGACGGACCCAGCCGGTCCAGCCTAGAATCGAGCGTGTACATTGATAAGTTAATTAAATTTCAAAGTGCACAGTGTTAAGTGGAATTGAAATTGTAAGAGTGGGGAAGGGAAGAGACTTACCTGGTAGTTCTGGAGATGAGGACTGGTCGACTAGTTACTGTCTTCCTCTGCTTTCACCTCTGTTCTTGCTTTTCTCTGATCGGTTACTCCCCTGGTCGTCCTCCTCTTTGCCCAGGGATCAGTGTTATAAACTGTGCATGTTTTTGTCTGCATCGCGAATTACTGTAGAAATGTTTTTCTCGTGTATTGTACTGTTTTTGTCTGCATCGCGAATTACTGTAGTAAGGGAGACATAATGATATATTATAAATACTAATGAAATATCAAGTAGGGGGGGACATAATGTGCACTCTAGCTGGAAGCACATTAATTACTCTCATGACGTTATATTATAAATACTAATGAAATATCAAGTAGGGGGGGTTTGTCTAATTCAACTAATATATAAATATCAAGTAAGGAGGGTTAGTCTCCACATATATAAAATAATATTTCATTGTTATTTAACCGATTAGAATAAAATATAACCTCGAAGGCTACATTCATCCTGATGTAGGTATTGCATACTCCTTGAAGCCCAATAGTAGATTTATGTTATTGGTGCTCTTGATCTCCAACTGCAACGGTCTCGATCTCCCAATCCCCAACTGCTCTTGTTTTCCCCAGTTCGTCCTCAGTTCGTTCCTCCTGGTGTGTTCTGTGTGTTTCGTTCCCCTGCTGTGTTCTGTTCGTGGGTTTTCTCTGTTCTTTTCTTTCTCTTCGTTCGTCCTCTGGTTCTCTCGGTTTGCTCTCAGTCCCCTAGTCTTCCTCCTCTTCGTCCTCCCCCTTCCTCCTGGAGGCCTCTGGCTTCATAGCCAGAGAATGCCATACGTTTCAGTAACGTATTGCATCGTGGGCAGGTGAGGCGTTGAGGAAGATGAACAGCTCGTCTGGAAACGGCGCCGTTGCTTTTCTGTCGGTTTGGTCACTGAAGTTTGGAGATTTCGCAATCAAGCCCCTTAATCAGGAAATTCCGTCTTTTTGTTTTTTAATTTCGCCCCTGGATAAATTGTAATTGGACCCCTGGCTTTTATTGCCATTTACTAAACAATCCCTTAGTTTCTGAATGTTTCAATTCAGTCCTTAATTAATTCTTCAACTTTTACTTCTTTCAAAATTACCCCTAGAAAGATCAATTAAACTCCCTATAGTAACCCCCGCCTTTTCACTTTGATCCTTAGTCTTTAATTCCTTGCAATTTTGACCCAAATCAACCCCAAACTTTAGTATTTTTTAAAATTAAGCACCTGATTTCATTAATAAAACTAATTTCAAGTTCAATTAAGTCTCAAAACTTATCAATTCTTCAATTAAGCCTTGATTTGATTAATTAAACTGATTCAAAGTTTAATTAAGTTCTCAAACTTCTAATTTATGTTGTCTTGACCTAAATTTCAATTTATTCTTCATTCAATTTATTTTTTTCATTTTTTTCATCATCATTTTTTATTCTCATTTTTATTATTTTTATAAAAAAAATAGTAAAAAATTGAGTTATGAAAATAAATATAAAATCAATTACTATTATCATTATCGTTATTATCATTACCATCACTCATTATTAGAAATTTCCTTTGATGGCTCAAATAGAAAAAAGGCCTTAAAAATTATGATAGGCTTATAGACTCATTAGAGACAAAATTCTTTCGACCATGTTTTGAGGTTAGACCAAGATGTGGTGTCATAATTTTGATTTCAAATCTATTATTGGCTTTTAGAATCTTTGTACAAAGCTCATAACTTAATTTAGAATAAACATCCAAGCTAGGAAAAGCTCTATCTAGGTGTAAGGGTACTATACTACCTAATACAAAGGGTATCACAACAAGAGAACAACCCAGAAGGACGAACCAGAATAGCAGGGCTATTATTCCCCTACTGCTTCTCAAAGAAACAGAGGAATGCGTAAGAACCAAAGAAGATAGGGACGAAAGAGAAAGAACAAACACGGGGAAGAAGGACTAAGGAGCACATAACAGAGGAAACCAGAGGAGAAAGCAAATAAAAAATAGAAAGGAAGAGAAGAGAATCTTCCAAAGCCAGTGTTATTCCCAGTCTTTCGCCTTCAGCAACGTCTGCAGATCAAGTAAGTTTTTCGTTCCCTCCTCTTCCATTTTTCATTACAAAGTCATTGTGCAGCTTGAATTTAATTAATCCTTCACTGTGCACACACGTGTTGCTTGTGCCTCCTGCTGACCAGCCGAGTCACTAGCTTGGGCCAGTGACCCTGCTTGGCATGTTGGGTCCAGCCCAGCCACATGGGCTGAGCTGGGCCTAGGCCAAAAAAATAAAAAAGTAGAAAAGTAGAAAAAATAAAAAAAATAAAAAATGTGTATACATGAATAAAAATAATATAAATTTATTGGTTTATTCACTGACGCCAGAGTTAGGAATAAAAATACCGGTTTAAATTTATATTATTTTTATTCATTGTATTTTATTTTATTTAGCTAGAAAAATAAAAAAAAATATGTGCATGCATAAAAATAAATTTATTTTTATTTATTTATTTATTCACTGACGTTAGAGTCAGAAATAAAAATATTGATCTAAATTTATTTTATAGCTACGTAATATTTACCAACGCCAGAGTTGGAAGTATCCGTAGTTGAATATTCACTGGCGCTAAAGTCAGGAATATTATAAGCAAATTAGCATGGCATAAACCAATAAATGTTTAACAATTAAGACAAAACCAACAATGCAGTCTGTCTTAGGCAGAACGTTTAAGAGGTGATAATATCTTTCCTTTTACGTAACCAGTTTCAAACCATAAAATCTCTGTTGACCAGTTAGGGTTCCTAGTGACCATAATACTAGATGACGACTCTTTAAACAAGATCTTTTTTCTAAAAGAACAAAATGCTAGATATCTGTTCTTTTTCTATAATCAAGAAAAATTTTAAGACCGCTGCAATATCAAGTGTGACAATATAGCCTACAATAAATTTTACTTGTAAACTATCTTTCTCTCACACCTTACATGCTTTTCTAAGAATAAAATTATGTAAACTTAGTTCTTTAAAAAAATTAGTGTTTAAGCTCAAAAAGGATAAGGGACATGATGTTGATACATGTATAACGCCAAAGTATAATTCAACAAAGCTTTAAAGTTTCAATTGATTCAAAGATTGCCTAAATAATTTCTTAAGTAATATTTTATCCAAGAAACCATGAGCATCATCAAACAACTTTAAAAGTTTGTTAAGACCATATAAATTTATAATATTCACATAAATTTTTTCTAGGTATGCAAAATAATTATTGATCTTGATGACCATTCATTGAATATAGAAAATCTTAAATTAAGCAAAATCAAGTCAAGAATTAACAAAATAGACTCATGCAATAAGATATATATATATATATATATATATATATATATATATATATATATATATATATATATATATATAGCCCATATCATAGCTCAGGTCCACTACTAGTACATACTATTTATCAAAAACGCATGTGATTAGTTGTTGTCAAACTATTTAGTGCTAAAAATTCGAGAGTCAAGTACCCTGCAATATGAAAGAACTCTGTAACGACACACCAGAGACATGTACGTTCTGCTTTATTAATAAGAACTCTAAAACGCGTGGCAGCAGGGTTTTTTTTGTTTTTTTTGCTTTTGTTTCTTCTGTTTTTTACATACAGTGTGAAACACTTGACTTTTTCTTCTTTTTTTTTTTCGTTTTTGTTTTTTTTTTTTTGCCTATGGGTTTTTTTTCTTTTTTCTTTGTGTTTTTTTTCCTTTAATGAATTTTTTTTGTTTAATTTAGTTTGTTAATGTAAAACTTTTTTTATTTAATTATCATATTTTTATTACACGGATCTCGGATTTGACCAGTTAACCTGAATTTTTTTTGTTTTTTTCCTTTTTAATCAATTTTTTTCGTTTGACCCATCAATTTTTTTTTTCTATTTAGTTATCAAACTTTAATGACGCGAATCTCAAGTTTGACGGGTTAATCTGATTTGACGAGTTAACTCAGTTGATTCCGATTTTTTTTTCTTTTTCCTCATTAGTAACAGGCATATCTCTTTTGTTTGTTTTTGTTTTTTATTATTTTTAATTAATTTTTTTCGTTTAGTTTAGGTTGTTAATGTTCAGTTTTTTTTCTATTTAGTTATCAGACTTTCATGACACGGATCCCGGGTTTGATAGGTAACCTGGTTTGACGGGTTAGCCCGGTTAATTCTGGGTAACCCGTCAATTTTTTTTTCTATTTAGTTATCAAACTTTCACGACACGAATCCAAGGTTTGACAGGTTAACCCAGTTAATTCAGATTTTTTTTTCTTTTTCTTCATTAGTGTTTTTCTTTCTATTGGTTTTTTTCTTTTTAATTAATTTATTTAATTATCATACTTTTATGACATAATCTTGCAGCCAGATCCACATGCAAGGCAGATCCACATGCAAGGTTATTGGGTCTGGTATTAAAGCTAGACCTAGACCTACAGGGTTATGCAAGTTTAATATTATTATTATTATTATAAATATTATTTTTGGATCAGGCGTTATAACCAGATCTAAAATTCTTGGATATAGCTTTGCAGAAAGACCTAATACTTTTAGATCTTAGTTTTTTTTTTTATATTTTTTATATAAAAAAGATTAACCAGCAGCATAGGGCGGGTTATGTGACTAGTATATAACCAGAGTCCTTGCAGGAGAGAAGAGAAAGAGCTTATCTATTTGTTACAAGAGATACAAATTAATTACAAGAGATTTAAATACAAGATAAAATGCCCTCCCGTTTGCAAGCTATACAGTTTGAACTGGATGTGATCGTATTCTCTACCCATAAGAGAAGTCCGTACATCCACCCTTCTTTCCATTCGAGCCATGAATTTAAAGGGATTTGCACGCAGGAAAGACAATACTGAATTTGCAGTTGAAAGAATCAATCCATAGGAACAAACTAATTGGGTAAAAAAAAGATAGGCTTGTAATGTGATGATGGTTATGAAAAATCCAGTACGTTCTTGCACCGTGATTGCTAGGATGAATGTATATGCTAAACCCATGCAGAGAAGGGAGTAAAAATTAAGAGATGTCGCTACCTCCATGCTTGATGTTACATAACTGGTACGACCTAATGACATCTGACAAAGGATTATAGCGGCGATGAGGGTGAAATTCATAGCTAGCATGTCAAAAAAAATATAAGCTCTCATCAGATTTTTTGAACTATCACTGGTAAGATCAGAACCTGATCCAGGCACAGTGATAGCACCAGCGAAGGTTACTCCAGCTACCAGTACTGCCACCACGAGAAGATTCCCTACCCCTCTGTTCCGTTCCTCCGTCGTTAACGTCGTTAAATCAAAGTTAAGATTGATGTCAAACTCAGTCTTATCACCTGCCTCCACCAAAACTTTTAATACCTCACGCTGAACAACAAAGTGTTAATTAGAAAATATATGGTAAACAAATTATATAAAGCATCATGACAATGTTAGCTTAATATCCCATAATAACGAAGAAGTAATTCATCGCTATTTAGTAGATCAATGAGGTATTCCATATTTTTGTGCAAGTAAAGAACTTTATTTCCATTTGGATTAATCAAATTTAAGGTAATTAAAAGAAATCTATCATTCCCTTTTCCGTAAAGTTGCATCAAATAATTATGACTATATTTAGTAGATCAGTGAGGTATCCAAAATATATTCCCTTTTCCGTAAAATTTTTTTTTAATGCATTATAAACTCATGTGAAAAACACATCCTTAAAGTCTCTTTGATGGAGACTTAATCTCAATTAAAAGAATATATTTTGGATAAAATGTGGATGTAAAAGTTTTTGCTATACTAGAATATATTTGCTTCCATCACTTGATTAGCTTCTTATGTGGACCCAAACGGCTAGAATACAAAGTAATTTGACTTCAAGGAAATTTTTTGTGTCTTCTCTTGTTCTACAGGTACAAAAAAATCAAATGTGACTCATGAAGTTTTGATAATTAATAGATCTTTTCAAGTAAGCATTTATTTTTAAAAATTTATTTTTGACATATCAACTTTGAAAATATAAAAAACATATTAATTTTAAATAAAAAATTAATTAACTTTTTTTAAAAGTAATTTCAAAACACAATTCCAAACATAAAGGTAGTTGTGGTGCGTTCGTGGAGATTAATAATAATTTGTATAAGTTGATATAAAGTGCAGTTTAAGTCGAAGCATAAGATAAAGTGCAGTTTTAGTGAAACCGAAAATCTTACCATTTTGCGAACTTCTACGTCCTGCGATTTGTTCCATACGCCTCTCGCAGCATCATCCTCATGCTTGGTATCGATTAGCTTGTTCTGAGCAAGGACATGCAAAGACAGTATTAATTTGTAAGTATACATTCGAAACTGAATTTGAATGTGTTTTCTTGCAATCAGTTAAGGTTGTCCTTTTCATTATCATTTTTAGCAAGTATATATGATGATTAATTTGGAGTATGATCCCCCGTGATGTTCAAGAGCAATTGCAAGCCCATTGGCACCATAAGGTCAGTTTTTCGAAAAGGCTCAGCGTATAAGCATACCATTCCATCTGAATTTGGTGCTTCAAAGCGTCCGCCTTGCAATAATTTCGCAACAACACCAGATGGTTTCAACTTTTCATTATTAACAATCCTTTTATCCACCCGCTTGTCACTCACTAGTGCCTGCACTATCTCAGGACGGCCATACATTGCAGCCAAGTGCAAAGGTGTATTTCCATCGTAATCTTTCTCATTTGTAAGTGCTTCCAGATCTCCATTTCTCAATATTTCATCCACTATTTTCCTCTGTTCACTCTCCGCTGCAACATGAAGAATATTCTGTCCATTTTCGTTGAGAAAATCCATTGGATCGAACCAATAAATAAGTAGTTCGCGTACTACTTCAAGATGGCCCTTCTGGCATGCAACATGGATGGGTAAGTTGCCTGCTTCGTTTCTTTGTGATGCGGCAACAGGACATCGACTAACCAGGAGTCTTGCTCCAAAAAGGAAGCCCATGGATGCTGCAAGATGAAGGAGATTTCCCCCTTTTTTGTCCTCGGGAAGCATTATATCCGGCTTGCCGTCCGCTAGTTTTTCTAGTGCAGCATAATTTAAAAATTAGATAATCAATACAAAAAACACAAAATGCATGGAAATAACTTTAATTTTATGCTTTACATAAAATGAAATTATGAAGAATCATCAGTTTTAATGAGACCAATAATTATAAGTGGAACATGTTATTTTTCACGTCCAAATGATGAAAACATGTGATTACCTAAATTTCCTTCCGGCATAGCTTCTATAACAGAAGCAATCATCTCCTCGTCGCAGCTCTCTACTGCCAAGTACAAGGGAGACTTGTGTTCCTTGTTCTTGTGGTAGGAAACTTCTAGGTCTTCATAAACGAGGAAACAGGCCACCTCTCGGCAACCCTTGATGACTGCATCATGCAAAGGGGTGTTTCCTTTATTATTCTTCATCCTCAGCAAGCTAGCAAGTTCAAGTGTTCTATGATGAATTTTCACATGCTAGACGAGATTTTGAATTGTGTCAAACCGTCCAGCCCTGGCAGCCAGATGAAGCGCATTATCACCCAGGAAATTTTTCCTGGTGATTAGGAGGGGGAAGTGATGACACAGTAGCTGTGTCACACCTTCGCTTCCATGGCTTGCTGCCACATGAAGCAGTGAATTTCCAGAGGCAGCAACATGTTTGAAAATGACATTGAGCACTTCCTCTGATGAAACATGTTCCAGTTTATCGGACAAGAGACGAAACAAGGCATTGAAGTTGTCTTCCTTTGCATAGGTATAAAACTCCTTCTGCAGTATTTTATTTGGCTCAGAAAAACCATGGTCTTTCGGAACTGGGAATTTAACTGCCTTCCATCGTTCAAGCTCCTCATGTACTGGTCTCGGCATATCTATTTTTAATTGCATAGAGAGGTTGCAACGTGCTGGAAGATTGTATAATGTCGATTGAGTGCTCCATCTCTTCTTGAGTGACTTAACTTTGCTGCGGTTGTATCAGTGGTAATTACATGTCTTGTTATTTGGCCGCAAGGAAACTAAAGAATTCATAGAAAACATGAATGCAAGAGATATGCTAATTAAAGTATTAGTGAGAGAAAACGTACATTAGCTACATATTTTTTCTCAATACAATTATTTAGGAGAATATATATATAAATGTTTAAATTCAAGTCAAAATCAAGTTGTTGATGGGTTGTGATTGAGGGTGTGATTGTGGTTTCTTTTTTAAAGTGTTTTTTACTTAAAAAATAATATTTTTTTATTTTTTAAAAATTATTTTTAACATTAGTATATTAAAATGATCTGAAAATACCAAAAAAGTATTTATTTAAAACAAAAAAAAATTAAAAAAATAAATATTTTTTAAAAACACTTTTAAATCGCAAAAAAAAACAGTGTAAAATTCCAGTTAAGACATTCTTTTATATCCAGGTCTAAGAATAACTAAGGGTTTGTGTATTATATTTATAAATAAAATAATATTTTATGTCTTTTAATATATTTTCTAACAGTATTATGTAAATTAATAAATTCTATGCATAAATATATCAAATTAATATAAATTTTATTAGCGCAAACAACTGATGCCAGTTTGTGAAGAATTTGAATAGAATCTTCAAAAATAATTCTCATAATAAAAAGGAGAAAATAATACATATATTTAACCTAGTTTAGCCGATTACCTATTCCACAGGCACGCAAGTATCGTGCGTGTACAGTGATGAGTTAATTAAAATCCAAAGTGCACAGTGTTAAGTGAATTGAAATTGTAAGACCGGGGAAGAGAAGAGACTTACCTGCTAGTTCTGGAGATGAAGACGTGATGGAGGACTGTTCGACTAGTTACTTTCTTCCTCTGCTTTCACCTCTGTTCTTGCTTTTCTCTGATCGGTTTCTTCCTGTCCGTCCCCTGTTCTGCGTGTGTTTCGTTCTCCTGTGGCCGGTCGTCTCTGTTTTTCCTGGGTTTTTTTCGTTCGTTCGTCCTCTCTGCGTTTGCTTGTTTTTCCCCTGCTTTATTTTTCCCCAGTTCGTCCTCAGTTCGTTCCTCCTGGTGTGCTCTGTGTGTTTCGTTCCCCTGTTGTGTTCTGTTCGTGGGTTTTCTCTGTTCTTTTCGTTCTCTCCGTTCGTCCTCTGGTTCTCTCGGTTTGCTCTCAGTCCTCTGGTCTTCTTCCTCTTCGTCCTTAGTTCGTCCTTCCCCTTGATGTGATGATTGGTATTTCACAAAAACATAAGAGATATAAAAATAAATAAAGATATCAAATAAACAAACCTTTCGATGAGAGAAGGCTTTACCTCAAAATGAACATATTACTATAATAAAACACATTCAACAAACCATAAGTGACGAACTTAAATTATCTATAACTAAGAGGATAAGTGTTTTACTATAAAGAGAGTTATTATAGACTGTGAATGCTTGTATTGTTCCAGCACGAATTACTATAAACTATGAATGTTTTCATTGTATACTATTTTGAGTTTACTCTTTTCTAAAAGTACTGTTGGTTAGGGAGGCGTACCAGCAAAGGCTACCCTTACAACGAAGAATTGCAAAAACCTCTTTATAGTTACAAGAGAGTAATGATGCTGAGCCCTGCCACCCAGCTGAACCCAATGTTAGGACCTATCAATGTTGGGTCCTGCTTCCCATCAATAATTGTTTTTTAATTTTTTTTTCGTGTAATTTTTTTTCAATACAGTAAAGAGAAAAAAAATTTAAAAGCGACTATGGGTGAGTTCAGTACCAGCTGTATATAGTCGACGGAATGGGAAATAAGAGATAGGGGTATAACACCGGTCATCTCTCTCATCGGGATTGGAAACCATATCAGCCCCTTCACTCGCACCTGCGGCCAAAGAAGATGCGAAAGCAGCGGATAGCACTGCACCAGAAAAAGCATATTGGAGAAAAAAAAAAGCCATCCAATGCTTCTGCATCGAAAAAGGTTAAGCCACTACAATAGCATTGGGAGGATTTCTCGGACGTGGGTGCGGGATGGATGGAAATTGTCCCTTTTGAGAAAGGCCGAATCTTAAAAATAAATAAATAAATAAACTGAAAAGAATTTTTTTATATTATTTAAAAAGTTAGGTATGGGACTCAAAAGTACTTAGGTTTGGATTCAAATATCTTGGGTTCTGTATCAGGATCAAGATGTTTATTATAATTAAAAGTATTAATATTAAAAATATTTTTATTTGTGATATAAAGATTATTATTTTTATTATAATTAATATTATTAAATTAATAATTAATAAATTAAAAATATTTTTATTTGTGTTATAAATATTTTTATTTTTATTATAATTAACGTTATTGATATTAAAATTATTATTATTATTATTCTCTTGAATCGTGCGTCAAGACCCCTCAGCCTGAGGTCGTGCGTACCGTTAGCCTTGGATCCTGCGTTAGGACCCGATTCTCAAGGGTCCAGCGTGGGTACCCAAGGCTAAGGGGTCCTGTATCCGAACCTCATTCTCTTGGGTCAGGCGTCGAGACCCGTTTTTTTTGGATCCAGCATAAGAACTCGTTTCTATTGAATCTAGCGCCAGGACCCAAGGTTCTTGGGTCTTAGGTTTTTTGTGTCATAAATATTATTATTTTTACAATAATTAAAAGTATTAATATCAAAAATATTATTATTTGTGCTATAAATATTATAAGAACTTGGGTTAGGAGAGTTTAATATTATTATTAATATTATAAATATTATTATATTCATTAATATTATTAAATTTGTAATAAATACTATTACTATAAAAAAAATACAATTGATTTAAAGAATAAAATCAATTATTATTATTATTATTATTATTATTAATTAGGGTGAGGCATCCCCTTCCAGACCCAAGAAACTTGGGGCTGGAAAAAGGCGCCTCACCCAAAAAGTTTGGATGTGGCTAGAGGACAGACCCAAATCCATTGGATCTTGCAGCCCTGCCTAACCCAAGATTATTGGTCCTCGTCAGGACCTAAGGCTAATGGGTCTGTTAGGAAGACCCAAGGTTCATGGGTCCTGGGTGAGGGCCCAATTCCCTTGGGTCGTACGTCCGGACCCAATGCTAATGGATCCTCAGTTAGGACACAATGCTCTTAGGCCCGGCGTCAGGATCAAAGGCTAATGAGTTTTGCATTAGGACCCAAGGTTTTTTGGGTCTTAGGTTTATAAATATAATTATTTGTATTATAGATATTATTATTTATATTATAATTAAAAGTATTAATATCAAAAATATTATTATTTGTGTTATAAATATTATTATTTTTATTATAATTAATATTATTAATAAAATAATTAATAAATTTGAAAAATATTATTATCAATATTGAAAAACAACCATAGATTTGATTTGAAGTTTAAAATGAAAAATTATTATGATTATTATTATTATCATTAATAAATTTTAAAAAACTATTATTACTATCGAGGAAAAATCATAAATGTTTTTTAAGGATTAAAAAAAATAAAAATTTTGACAGATAAGTTAAATATTATTATTAATATTATAAATATTATTGTTGGATTTAGCGTTGCAGCCAGATTCAACGTTCTTGGGTTCGACGTTACAGCTAAATCTAACACTCTTGAATCTTAAATTTTTATAATATTTTTTTTAAAATAAAAAGTGAGTTCACGGCGTAGCGCCAACCATATCTAACTAGTATACAGTAAATATCTACTTCCCCGTTTTGATATATCACATGCATATATTTAAAAGAAATCAAGATGTTTAAGTTGGTAGTGTCTAAACTAATATTTACATTGTTATTTAACCGATTAGAATAAAATATAACCTCGAAGGCTACATTCCTCCTACATTCATCCTAATTTAAGTATTGCATACTCCTCGAAGCCCAATAATAGATTTTTATGATATTTTTTTTAAAAAAATAAACTCGCAGCATAGCATGAGCTACAGATATAGTATTCTTCCTTAAACGCAAACAATTTAGTATTCTTCCTTCTTCTTTTTTCTCTTCATACACCCATCTATCATTTTCTTTATTCTTTACATTCTACACATATATAAAATATAAACTCGAAGGCTATATTCATCCTAATTTAAGTATTGCATACTCCTCGAAGCCCAATAGTAGATTTATGTTATAGGTGCTCTTGATCTCCAACTGCAACGGTCTCGATCTCGCAATCCATCGTGCACCCTTGAAAGTACTCAATGGGCTTGCTTATAACGTAGTTAATGGTTTAATCATCATACTAATATAGATATTGCATCTCATATCGCGACCATCTTTAGAATTCATCATCTAATGTTATGATTATTAAGAATCTTAACTGTTTAGTATAGATTTTATGGTATGAGACTGGTTGCGTAAAAAAAAAAATATTATCACCCCTTAAACATCCTACTTGAAGTAAGCTGCATTGTTGGTTTTGTCTTAAATTGCTAAGGATTTATTGTACTATGCTACCGATGGTCTGCTTGTAATATTCCTGACTCTGGCGCCAAAAAATATTCAACTATAGATACTTTCAATTATGACATTGGTAAATATTATGTTGTAAAAAAAATGTGGTATTACTGGCTCTAGGGTCAATGAATAACCCAATAAAATGGAGTTAAAACAATGCATACATATTTTTTTAAGAAAAAAATGTTTCGAATATTGGATTTGCATTTCACAGTAAAAAATCACAAATTAAATATATAGTGAAATACCCTAAAAAAACACGAGGGACCTACACATAGATTCAAAAAAGTCCACGAATTTTTTTTTTGAATTTTCTGATATAAAAAAGGGGTTCGTTTGATCAAATATATAAAAAGAAAGAATTGAGTTAATTGTGTCTGAGACCCGGACTCAAATTTTTGTTTTTTTTTCAAGTGAGTCGTGCCTGGTTATTGGTCAAGAAAGTGACCCGGCTAAGTATAGGCATGCAAGAATCATGCGTGTACAGTGATAAGTTAATTAAAATTCAAAGTGCATAGTGTTAAGTGAAATTGAAATTGTTTGATTGAGGAAGGGAAGAGATTCAAGGGTGTTTGAAAGTGGATTGGTGATAGTTATTTTTATTTAAAAATATATTAAAATATTATTTTTTATTTTTTAAATATTATTTTTTACATCCACATGTTAAAATTATACGTAATGGAGGACTGGTCGACTAGTTACTTTCTTCCTTAGCTTTCACCTCTGTTCTTGCTTTTCTTTGATCGGTTTCTTCATGTCCGTCCCCTGTTCTGCGTGTGTTTCGTTCTCCTGTGGCCTTCTGTTTTTGCTCGTCTTCTCTGTATTATCTCTGTTCTTGCGTCTGTGTTTTTGTTTGTGGTCTTTGGTCCAGTGTTCTCTGTGTTTTATCTGTGTCTCCTCTATGTCCGGTCGTCTCTGTTTTTCCTGGGTTTTTTCGTTCGTTCGTCCTCTCTGCGTTTGCTTGTTTTTCCCCTGCTTTATTTTTCCTCAGTTCGATCCTCCTGGTGTGCTCTGTGTGTTTCGTTCCCCTGCTGTGTTCTGTTCGTGGGTTTTCTCTGTTCTTTTTGTTTTCTCAGTTCGTCCTCTGGTTCTCTCGGTTTTCTCTCAGTCCCCTGGTCTTCCTCCTCTTCGTCCTTAGTTCGTTCTCCCCCTTCCTCCTGGAGGCCTTTCTTTCTCTGGCTTTATAGCTAGAGAATGCCATACGTTTCAGTAACGTATTGCATCGTGGGCAGGTGAGGCGTTGAGGAAGATGAACAGCTTGTCTGGAAACGGTGCCGTTGCTTTTCTGTCGGTTTGGTCACTGAAGTTTGGAGATTTCACGATCAAGCCCCTTAATCAGGAAATTTCCTCTTTTTGTTTTTTAATTTCACCCCCCTGGATAAATTGTAATTGGACCCCTAGATTTTAACGCCTTTTACAAAACAATCCTTAGTTTCTGAATGTTTCAATTCAGTCCATAATTAATTCTTCAACTTTTAATTCTTTCAAAATTACCCCTGAAAAAATCAAAGAAACTCCTTATAGTAACCCCCGCCTTTTCACTTTGATCCTTAGACTTTAATTCATGCAATTTTGATCCAAATCAGCCAAAACTAATTTCATTAATTAAGCACCTGATTTCATTAATTAAACTAATTTTAAGTTCAATTAAGTCCCAAAACTTATCAATTCTTCAATTAAGTCCTTGATTTGGTTAATTAAACTGATCCAAAGTTTAATTAAGTCTCCAAACTTTCAATTTATGTTGTCTTGGCCTAAATTTCAATTTATTCTTCATTCAATTTATTTTTTCATTTTTTTCATCATCATTTTTATTCTCATTTTTATTATTTTTATAAAAAATAAAATAAAATAAAAATAAAAATAGTAAAAAATTGGGTTATGATAATACACATAAAATCAATAATTATCATCATTACCATCACCATCACCATCACCATCACTCATGATTAGGGATATCATTTGATGGCTCGAATAGAAAAGGTCCCTAGACAGTTATGATAGGCATATAGACCCAATAGAACATATATAAAATGTGTGTTCCATGCACAAGATTCTTTCAACCATGTTTTGAGGATAGACCTAGATGTTGTACCATAATTTTGATCTCAAATCTATTATTGACTTTTAAAATCTTTGTATAAAGCTCATAGCCTAGTTTAGAATAAGCATCCAAGCCAAGAAAAGCTCTATCCAAGTATAAGGGTACTATACCACCTGATTCAAAGGGTATCACAACAAAATTCAAGATTTATCTTGGATAGCTCCTTATCCATTTTAGAAATCACTTTAGCTAATAAAACAATAAAGTCAGATATTTTTAACTTGATGAGTTGCATCTCCAAAGATTTGATCTTTTTAAATTACATTGTAAAACAAAATTATTATGTCTCAAACTAAGTGAACCTCACTTTGAAACATGAGGTAATTAATAAGGGATGAAAGTTGAGGCCTTTATAAAATCCATTAGATTGGACTAGCCACACATTCTTTCAGACTCACATTGTATCCCAATTGACAAATAGAGGTTAGTTTTGAATAGAGATTGGATTACAAAAAAGAGTACCTACCATGGATAAAACTTGTATCCTAAAACAATATTACACCCTTAGATATACATGCCTTGAAGAAATAGGCTAGAATAAGGTTATTCCTAAAGACACAGACTTGGACAAGCATGCCCGATCCAAAATTGCTCTACCCATTTACCGTATAGTTTGTAGGAACATTAATTACTTATACAACTTTCTACCTCTGGTAATCACTTGGCATTAACATTCTTACTCTAATAGTAGACCATCAATAATTAAGGGCTATTACCTTAAATAATTATCCTTAAACTAGAAAAGATATTATTCTCTTTAATTTTCCCTGACTCAATATAAGTTTTTTTTTTAATAGTTGAAACTTTTAGATTAAGATGCTTTTTAGACTTAGTATCATAATTTTAATGACAAAGCAATCAAAAACTTGATTCTCATTGTCTTTTTATCTCTAACTAAATTTTAAAGAATAAGCATAAAGTAATGGTAGATATGTGTAAATTTTAAGTCTAACAGACTTGTAATTAATAGGGTGCACAAGATATTAATATGAAAAAATTCATTGAGATTTAACTATTAGCTTAAAGTTTTTGGTTGAGATATTTTTTTACAATACCAATATAGTAAAAATAAATAATAGTTGAATAAAAAATTCAAAAACTATAAACACCAAGAATTTTCATGGTTAATTTAATAGGAATAGGAATTATAATTATGAAATAAACTAAAAACACTAAAGGTTTTACTATTTCAATTACTATAAATCCTCTCATATATTTATTATGGATTAATACAATGCATCCATAATGCCTTTTTAGTAAAAATATTTGATTTAATCCTTGAAATTTTAATTTTTATGTATTTCTTATTGTAGTATTTAGTTTTGACAGTTCGATCCTAATAAATTAATTTCCCTCATGTTTTAGTCCTTTGACCTTAAGAAATGAGAGATAAAGTAATCGAAAGGGAGAGGAGAGAAACATTTTGGCTAACCATATTCGGATAAAAATAACTAATATTGGTGTAATTGGGCCATCTAAAATATAGGAGTTCAAAATATATGTTTTAGACATTTAATCATATTAGAAAACTTAGATCAGAACCATAGAGTTTGTTTTGATTTTGTATGATTTTGAGTTTTTAAACTAATTAAAGGGTGTTATAAGGCTGAAAAGTGAGTCATTAAGTTTTCTAAGATTTTTTCTAATGATTTTGAGTTTTAAGACTAATGTTTTTAGGTGAAAAATTTTGGTTTTAGGTTCCAAATAACCCAAATCTTGATTTTTTTGATAGTGGATAAAATGTTGCGGTTTGAAACCCATTTAGTAAAAGAAACTAAAGTGGATGATGTGTTTTCTGCTTGAGTTTTTTTTTTAAAGGCAAACATACTAGACAATCCATTTATGCAGGTCTATATACATGGGCTTGACTCTACTCACTCTTTCCTTTTTATTGTATTTATATTATTTAATATTCTAAAAGAATTTTTTTTAATATAAAACAATTAAAATGATATTTTTAAAATTATATGATGGTATAATACTTTTCAAATAAAATTATAAGCTTTTAAGGTTAGTGTCACTACAAGAAAATGCAAACAAAGTAATGGAAATGCCAACGAAAAATATTCAATCACAATTTACCAACGGAAAATGTGATGAGAATTTTTTGTTAGTAATTTCATATGAAAACAACAACAAAATAAAAAACAATTTATGTCAGCATTCCTAACATGTCAAAATCACCTACGAAAATGCCAACAAAAAATCCATCTAAGATTTTAGGAGAAAAATCTAATAGTTCTAATTCAAACACAACCTGGATAAATAATTTTATCTTTTTTTAAAAAATAAAGATGAAACCTCTATCTCTCTCTTTCTCTCCTTAAAACCTCCACTCACTTGTATAAATTCAGCCACCAAAACTCTTCAGCACCGGTGGAACAGCTCTCCCAAGACCTAAACTTTCCTTTCTTGATTTTCTTTCTTGTCAAGCTTCATTCCACAAAGTAAGCAAACCCACACATTTATGTTTTAAGTTAATCTATTGAAATATATATATATATATATATATATATATATATATATATATATATATATATGTGTGTGTGTCTTATGTAGTAATGTAGACTTTGCATTTTAGGGTTTATTTGAGATTTGATAAATAAATTTAATTTGTTACTTGATGAAATTGAGTGTGATTTTATATCTTAGGTGTGTTAGGATTGAAGAAATGATAGGTAATTTAATGGGTGCAAATTATGTTTTTATTAATCTTATGGTTAAATTGAAAATTTAGGGATAATTGGATTTGCATGGAATTGATAATAATTAAAAGTATTAATTTAAGTTGAATAAGTTTGAATTAAAGAATTAATGGATAATTAGTTGAGTTCCAATTAATTTAATTTGATATAGGTTTTTGTTGATAATTTAGGAAAAATAAAATTAATGTGTAATTGATAATAATTAGGTATTAATTGATGTTATTTATTCTTGAATTGAATAAATAATGGGCAGTTAGTTGAGTACCAATTATTGTTTTTGACAATTTTATGGTTTAGTTGAAATTTTAGGGAAAAAATAAATTTGTGTGGAATTGATAAAAATTAGAGTTAAGTATGTTGCGACCTATAAAGTAATTGATAGTTACTGGATTATGAATTATATTTTTCTAAATTGAAGGAATTGAGTTACTTTGGGATTTAAAAAATGATGGGTTATTAAGTTGTTATTGTCTTATCCAAAAAAAAATATTGCAATTGTGAATTATTAATTGGTTTGTTTAGGTTAATTGTGATTCATTTTTAATAAAAAAAATTAGTTCTAAATTTCACCCAAAAATTAAATTTTTTATTGTTATGTTTTATAATCGTTTTAGTATTTGTAAGTTATTAGTTTTGAATTTTACATTACATAATGGTTTGTTATTTCACCTCCTTAATGTGTTTGGTTGATTATATTAGGGTGATAATCTTGTTGTTATTTATAGTTGTTGAATAATTTTGTTGTATGTGTCACAACCGGACATTGCGGCTATTTTAAAAATTTTCTTGATTATGAAAAAAGAACAGATATCTGGCATCTTGTTTCTTTAGGGGAAAATATGTTGTTTAAGGAGTCGCCACCTAATATTATGATCACTAAGAACCTTAACTGGTCAACAGAGATTCTATGGTTCGGGACTGGTTACGTAGAAGAGAAGATATTATCTCCCCTTAAATGTCCTGTCTGAGGCAGACTGCATTGTTGGTTTTGTCTTAAATTGCTAAATGTTTATTAGTTTATGTTATGATAATTTGATTATAATATTCCTGACTCTGACACCAGTGAATATTCAACTACAGATACTTCCGACTCTGGCGTTAGTAAATATTACGTAGCTATAAAATAAATTTAGATTAATATTTTTATTCCTGACTTTAGCGTCAGTGAATAAACAAATAAAATAAATTTATTTTCAGCATGTACATATATATATATATATATATTATTTTTTATTTTAGTTAAATGAAATAAAATACAATAAAAATAAATTTAAATCAGTATTTTTATTCATGACTCTGGCTAGTGAATAAACCAATAAAATAAATTTATATTATTTTTATCCATGCATACACATATATTTTTATTTTTTTTATATTTTGGGGCTGGGTCTAACGCAACCCATGTCAGCTGGGCCAGACCCAGCCAGCCGACCCGGTCACTGGCCCAAGCTAGTGACCCGGCTGGGCCGAGGACGCACACTCAGTCTCTTCTGCGTGTGCACAGTGCCTGTGTAATTAAAGATGGAAAGAGAAGGAAAGATGCAAACTTACCTGGTGCAGCTGCGGGGTGAAGACGAAGACGATGGTGACGACCGGTTAGCTCTGGCCGGCAGACACTACTTCCTCTCCTCTGTTCCTTCTTCTACGTTCTTTTTTTTTTGCATTCTTTCTGTGTTCGTGCTCTCTGTTTTTCTTTGTATTCGTCTGTTCGGAGGGGGAGGGGGGTGGCGCAACCGGTGACGAGGTTGGCGCTCCTGCGTTGGCTGGCCAATGCCCCTCACTGTTTTTGTCTCTCCAGTCTTCTCTCTCTCGGCTCCCCTGTTTTCTTCTTCCTGCAGTGTTTGTTCTTCTCGTCCCCCTCCAGTTCTCCTCTCCCTTTTTCTGTGGCCTTCTCTGGCTTCTATAAAGCCAGAGAATGGCCTTTCTTCACGTGTTCGTGCCTCACGATCGTGAGGCACGAACACCTCTGTTTCTTTGAGAACAAACAGGGGCAGAAAATTTGCTCTCCTCTGTCTTGTTCGTTTCCCTGTCCTTTTCCTGTTCTCCTCCCTGTTTTTTTTCCTTCTTTTTTCTCTCGAGTGACCTTTCGTTCTCTGACTTTTATAGCCAGAGAACAATGCCGTTTCTTCCAGCCATTAATTGCAGGTGTAATGGTGGCAGTGGGCATCCGTTGAAGTAGATGAACAGCGCATCCCCACAGACGGCGCCGTTTTGGTGTTAATAGTTATTTGCATTTGGGCCCTTGACGTTTAACAAGTTTGTAATTAAGCCCCTAGTTGAATTTTAATTGGACCCCTACATTTAGGCGCCTTTTACACGTTAGTCCTTGGACTTTAATCTATTACAATTGTGCCCCCAGTTAACCACAAACTTTGGTTTGTCTTCAATTAAGCCCCTGATTTTATTAATTAAACTAATTTCAAGCTCAATTAAGTCTCAAAACTTATCAATTCTCCAATTAAGCCCTTGATTTGATTAATTAAACTAGTCAAGAGTTTAATTAAATCTTTAAACTTCCAATCATGTTGCCCTTAACCCAAATTTTAATTCATTCTTCATTTATTTCA
This sequence comes from Populus nigra, assembly GCF_951802175.1. Taxonomy (NCBI): domain Eukaryota; kingdom Viridiplantae; phylum Streptophyta; class Magnoliopsida; order Malpighiales; family Salicaceae; genus Populus; species Populus nigra. The sequence goes on along the minus strand of NC_084866.1, from coordinate 9,155,382 downwards.
TTTTTACTTGTTTTTCATCATCATTTTTTCATCATTTTTTTTTCATTATTTTTCAGTAAATAATAATAATAATAATAATAATAATAATAATAAAAGGGTCAAAAATTGGGTTATGACAGTATGTTTTTCTAATCTTGAAGCTGCTCCTTTCATCACATTTATGATAAAGTGGTCATTTGAAGAACTATTATTTCAATGAGTCAATTTAATGACCATCTTGAATGGATATATATATATATATATAGTAGATGTTTAGTGAGAAAAGTTTAATGTTAGATAAATAATCTCAAATTTGAGTAACTAGTTTTTTAAATTATAAAAACTAATTCATATATGAAATCAATTAAGGAGAGATTTTGGAGGAAAGAGAGCAGCAAGGTGCTTGTGAGGAGAGTATGGAAAAACCACAGTTCGACTAGGTAAGTTTAAAGATCAATATTCAATATGTTTTTATAATTAAGTGTTATGTTAAATTTATATTATTATAAACTTGTATTATTTTATTTTAATTTCTTACTAAATTTCTATATAATAAATTTAAATCATATATGAATTAACTATTGGTTGTATCAAGTTGCGAGATGTTTCGGTACAATGCCCATGCAAGAGCAATGAAGAAGGTCAGGTCACTTGACATAGAAAAATGTAAAAAGTATAAACTAAAGTATATTATAGACCATAATTGGATAATGTATCTTGGATTTATGGTATTATAAAGTTTTATAAAATGCTCAAGATCCAGTAAACAAATTCTAAATAAACAAACTTATGCTTAGATGAGCAAGCAAACTAGAGGAGCAATTTTTTTTATCCACCATGCAAAGCACCTAGTAAGAGTTCACTGTGACACACACACACAATTTTAATTATGTGTTTATTAGTGAGATTTTTAACAAACTATTTAATTTTCAGGAAAAAAGGTTCGTCGAAAACCAACCCTAGTGGAGTTATATGAAAAAACTCATATTAATTAGGGTGATAGGAGGAATAAAATGCATCATAAGTTTTTTAATAGTTATATTTCATTTAAAATTATTTATTTGCATTAATAATATGAAATATAATTGGATTTTGAAACTTGATTTTTTTTATAAGAGGGATATAATGCCAACATAGTTGAGAAATCTGATTAAAAATTTTTCACCCATCATCCTCAACATCCTCGAGTGGTTAGAGGCCGTTACAAGTGATGGACCTAATAGGAATCCAATTTATGGTTTGCCTATAGCATCAATATATCCAAGAATTGATGGAGGGTTGCACTGTTTCAACTCTAGACACACCATATGTCGAACCAAGCTATTCATCATAGGAATTTGATTAGATTGTGCATAAAAAGGTTCAGGAACAAGTAGTTGTTGAGTTGGAGAAGATGAGTGCACAATTGCTATAATAAAATAGGATGTTTGGGCTCAATTAAGTGCAATTATTGGTATACCTTTTTCTCTCCCTCCTAAACTTTCAACACCTTTGATTTGATTTATTAGATATACTTCACCTTGTTGATTTGATTGTATTTCAATTAAAATTAAATCAGTATTTTTTATTGTTTCTATTTTTGTTAATGTTTATGTATGAAATTTTTTGTATCTCATTTTTGTGTACTGTTCATATAAATGTCCTACTTAAATCTTCTAACTATGAAATCACATAAGTATTCATCATCCATTTAATATTATATATTGTAAAATTTGTACAAGTCAATTTTTAGAGATGCCTTTTATTGTGGTTGTGAGTTTATTGTGAATAATTGTTGGATTGAGAATCATAACAAACAAAACAAAAAAAATTAAAAACTCCAACAAAATCATCAATGGAATCAATATTCCATCGACATTTATGTTGGCAATTTCACCGGAATGTTTGTAAACATTCTAGAATTTTTGGTAAAACTTACAAAATATGTAAGAACTTTTTGTAAATAGTCTTTTTCTCTTTTTCATGTTGAGATTATATACAACAATAAACCCAAATTGAAAACTCCAAAGTATTTTTTGATGAGAAATGGATAGTAAAATCTGATTTTTAGGTGCAAATATTTTATTGACGATATTTTATCAGTATATAAAATTATCAACAAAATTACCGATAGAATAAAAAATATAACGAGTTAATTAGTTTTCGACGGTAGTATCCCATCATCGTGTTCATTAGCAATTTTCAACATCAATAAAATCTTCTCTGTTTACTAACAAAATATTTCATCTTTATTTTCCAATTCTTTTTGGTGTGTTAGGAATTACTTTATAAATAACTATATATAAAACTAATATGCATAATATTCTTAAAATTTATAATGAATATTCAATCTGAGTAAAATGTCTAATGTTTTCTTAAGAAAAAATTACATTAAAAATTCTATGTGTTAATTGCGATTTCACTTTCCCTTTATACTTTGAAAAGTTATACTATGTATATTACTGTTTATATAATTGATATCAATTTTAATACTAAGTTAGAAAATTGCAAACTCAATTAAAAAAAAAAGTCTAAAATATTACAAGTTTGTAATTTATGCAATGTCAAAAGTGTCGTTGTAACTGAAATATTAGAAATTCGCAACTCCACTCTATGGCATTTTATGTCAAACAAAAAAATGTAAACATGTATTAATGAAAAATGTATCACAAAATCCTCATGACGGATATATTAGTGTAAACTGAGAGAGAAGGAGCGTGAATGGAGATGACGAAGAAGACCAGTTTCCTGCATGCAGAAGTACTTTCCCTCCCAATAATTAGACAAAATTAAGAGACTTGTGCATACCGAGAGGTTTCTGAAGCTCTAAGAAACAAAACTCCTTGGGTAATTAGGTTTCTTTGCTTTTCTCTTTTCTATTTAAATAGAAACTGTGATGAACAGGTTGTTTTAACAATACTTTGATCATATTCTTTCAGCATCTTTCTTTTATTTTAAATAGAAACTGTGATGAACAAGCAACACTTTGGCATCCAGGTTGTTTTAATAATCCTTTTATCATATCGAGCTTTAAATTTAACCACAATATCTTTTGCTCATTGTAGCATTAAGCTTTGTTGAACATCAATTACTAATCATACCTGAATTTAAGCCATTCAAACAGCTACCAACGCCGCCCTGCGGTCACCAAATCAAACGTACATCATACCTCTATTTTCCATGCTTTTATTCAGTTTTGTAATTGCTTGCTTCCAGTTCTTGTGCTCAGATACTCGGTTTGCTGATTAAGTTACATATTCCCTGACCTTTCGTTTGCGGATTCGATTTTTATCCCAATTTTTTTTTTTTTTTGCATGATGATTTTTGTGTTTTAAGCGCTATAGTGTTTCGTACTAGAATTAACACAAAATCATTAATAGAAAATTGAAAAACATTGACTGAATATTCCGACAATCAGTGTATAAGAAAAACTTTTGTCAGCAATTTAAATATTAACACAATTCCCAACGAAAACATGCCACAACAAGTTTCTCATCAGATATTTGTGTTTTATCCGTAATTCCATCATAAACTTTCTTTTATGATGGAATGACAAATAAAATATTCATATTAAAAAATTAGATTTTATCATCCATTTTTTATTGGGAAATCCATCAATGAAAAAAAAGCAAATATTATCACTAAAATCATGGATGAAAATGCACTTTAATTTCCAATGGAATATCCCTTCACCGATTCCATTGGAAATGCCTAAACTTTATGTAACTTTTCGATGAAATGTGAGTAAATATTGTGAATAAAAATGCAAATTTTTTGGTGATTCTGTTAGTGTTTCATACTTTTTTTGTGCTGTTTAGTTTTTATAATCCCAAATGTATTTTTTATTAACACTAAACTCACAACAATAACAATAACAACAACAAAATTGAAAATATTATAAACAAAATTCCATGCACAAACAATAATTATATTAAACAAAATTCCATACATAAAATTTTTGTAAACAACATATTAAAATTTTTAAAAAGGTGGAGGGGGTGAAAAAGATCATAATCTATAAGCTCCAGGAGAGGGAGGAAAATGTAAAGCCAAATATGCATGTATTTGCTCTCATTTTCTATTATTTCTTATTTGATTTTTGCTCTTAGTTCTGGCATTATTTATGCTCTTATATTATGTAACTCAATAGCCAATTGTTATGGAATCCTATCTCAAACCATCTCCTCAATGGTCGATGATCACTACGAGAAATTCACCTAAAACCAACAGAATTATCGACAGAATAATTCTATCGGTAAATTGCGGTGATAATTACCGACAACCACTATTTCATCTGTAATTCAGTTGATATATACTGATGGTATTATTATGTCGGTATATACTGACTGAATTATAGACAGAATATATAAAATTTGAAAAACAAAAGGCGATTTGATGACGTAGAAGTTTTTGCAGATGATTTTACCGATGGACTCACCGATAGATTTAAAACGGGATCTCCGTACAGTGATGTGACCAATTCACCATTAGAATTACCGATGGAATCTCCGATAGAATGAGTTCGTCAATGATTCCATCGGCAAAAGTTAATATATCACCACTCTGCTGAGCCTCTCCTCCCTTATTTCTCCTTCTTCTTCCCCATCCCAACTCTCCCCTCCCAAACTGCAAACAACTACCCCCTTTAAAAATATCTCCCTCTCCTCAACACAAGTCATATTTCTTTAAGTTTTGTGGTCACAACATCCATGTTCTGATTTATTGTGGATTTTATCATTTTTTTATAAGTAAATCTATTTTTTTTAATTTTAACATTTAAATGTCAATTTTATTGTTTTTTTAGTATATGTATTTTTTTTAGTGTATGTACATGTTTTATTGTTATTTCTCAAACAAAATTTTTTAGTATGAATGTATAATTTTGTACTTGTTATGGTTTGTTTTAGATTTTGTAAAAGTATATTTGTATGTAAATTGTTGAAACTTTGTTGAATTACCGAATTACATCTGTTGTGGTGAAATAATTAATAGCTTGTTTATTAGATTCATTTTAATTTTTATCAATGTTATTGTGAAGTTGTAATTTCTGAAAATTTATATTAAATTTGTATGGACGTTGATAATTGATAATGAATATTTATGAGAAGTTTTAATTAGTTTGTTGGATAATCTAGAGGTAAACCAATATTTTTGCAAATTTATTTACCTAACATAGTTAATTAATACATGTTGTCATCATAATTTTATAGAGGTTCGATAGAAGTCATGGATGATCATTCATAGATGTATCGAGATTCACCCTAAGGATTGCGGATGATGAGTTATTGTAATGAGGTTCAAGGTTTTATTAATTTCGCAATATCTATTCCTAGAAATTTTACTAGAGGCAGTATTAGGTGTCCATGAAGGAAGTGTCAAAATAAAAATTATCTGCATCCAGATTTGTAATGATGCACCTTTTACACAAAAGGGTTCATGGAGGATTACCTGTGTCGGTATGCACATGGAGAACTATTTGTTTGTAATGATAATATGAGAGAAATGGTGGTTGGGTCAACTTCTAGTGCTAGCAACGTGTATGGAGTTGCAAATGACAACAGTAATCCTTACAGGAATATGGTTATGGATGCAATGAGAATGAATTAAGGTAATGTCAGTCAATATCCAATCATAGAAAAAGAACCCAATGCAGATGCAACAAGGTTTTTTGAACTGTTGAAAGATTCTGACAAACCATTTTGGGATGACTGCATGAACCACAGTAAATTATCGGCCGTAACACATGTGTTCACCATCAAGTTAGATCACGAGTTGAGTGAGGCCGGTTATGAAAAAATTATCGAATTGGCGAAAAGCGTTTTATCTGAAGGGAATAAGCTGAAAGAGAACTTCTATCCTGCAAAGTCCATGATGAAACCCCTCGGTTTAGGATACCAGGAAATTGATATGTGCCCTAACTTCTGCATGTTATACTACCTTGAAAATGCTGAGCTGACCGAGTGCATGACATGTAGGTATTCCCGTTACAAACCCAAAACTGGCAAGGGAAAGACTCTCATGACATATAAAAAACTTAGATACTTCCTAATCACACCTAGACTGCAGAGGTTATTCATGTCACTAAGGACTGCTGAGCACATGACATGACACCAATCACATGATGCGGTTGATGGAGTGATGGTGCATCCTTTTGACGGCGAAACATGGAAACACTTTAACAATGTGCATCCTCACTTTTCAGCTGAATTAAGGAACGTGCATCTTGGGTTATGTACAGATGGATTCAACCTATTCGGGTCATTTGCTGCTCCTTATTCTTGTTGGCCAGTCATACTCATGCTTTATAACTTGCCACCGGGGATGTGTATGAGACCGGAGTTCATGTTTTTATCTACTGTCATACCCGGTCCAAGTAGTCTGGGCTGGAATATAGATGTTTGTCTTTGACCGTTGATTGATGAGTTGACGCAATTGTGATCCTCTGGAGCTTTGACTTATGATATATCGAGGAAACAAAATTTTGTTATGAGGGCGACTTTGATGTTGAATATCAATGATTTTCCAGCTTATGGAATGGTTTCTGGTTGGAGCACACATGAAAAACTAGTATGTCCATACTACATGGAAAACAACAAGGCATTCACGTAACAAACAGAGGTAAAGCTTTTTTTAATTGTCACCGTCGTTTCTTGCCAACGAATGTACAGAAAGAACAGAAAGGATTTCTTTGTTGGCAGAGTGGAAAAGGATGTTGCACCCCCGTGTCTTTCTGGTGAAGAATTGCATGATGTTGTATCAGAGTACGATAACATTGTATTTGGTTTCCAATCAAGTAAACAGAAGTTTCTTGGTTTTGGTTTGACCTACAATTGGGTAAAGCAATATATTTTTTGGGAGCTTCCTTATTGGAAGACCAATCTCCTCCTCCATAACCTTGACGTCATGCACATAGAAAATAACATGTTTAAGAACATTTTCAACACCGTCATGGATGTGAAGGGGAAGATAAATGACAACATCAAGGCTAAATTAAATATAGCTTTATTATGTAATCGTAAAAATATGGAGTTGGTTTTTGATGGGTCACGAGTCACAAAACCAAGAGCAAACTTCGTGTTAGAGAAAAATGCACAACTACTAGTTTATAAATGGCTTAAGAGTCTGTGTTTTCTCGATGGACATGCCTCAAACATATCAAGGTTGGTTAATATGGAGGAATGCAGATTGTGTGGAATAAAGAGTCATGACTACCACGTGTTTATGCAAACACTCATTCCATTAGCTTAACGTGATTTCTTGCCAAAAGGGATATGAGATGCACTCACGAAGATTAGTCATTTCTTTAAAGATATATGCTCCAACAAGTTGAATGTTGATCACATTGAGAGGCTTGAAACAAATATCATCGAGACAATATGCAATTTTGAGATGACATTCCCTCTATTATTTTTTTGACTCAATAGAGCATCTCCCCATACATTTACCATTCGAGGCAACAGTTGGAGGATCGTTCCAGTATAGATGGATGTATCGATCCGAATGGTTAAATATTATAGTTGCAATATAATTCATATATAAAAGTATTTTTTTTCTTAATTGAAAATATTTGATTAATTCCATGCAGGTACTTGTTCAATATTAAGAAAAAGGTTAAGAACAAGATGTATGTTGAGGCTTCGATATGTGAGGCCTAGAGATCTCAACATTTATCTCGTACTATTTTGAACCTCATTTGAGAACAAGAATCAATCACGTTCCACGGCATGATGATGGTGGTGAAGTACCTTCTAGTGGAAACTTGTCAATATTTTTCAATCCTGGACGACCCACACCTAAAAATGCCATAAGGGGAAGATATTTGTCTGAAATAGAGTTTAGACAAGCACACAATTATGTTCTATTTAACTATGATGAACTGAGACCTTTTATTCAGTAAGTATATGTACTACTTAAACTTTGTTAAGAATGTATTATTTATATATTGTAATATCATAAACTCATATAATTTGGAACAACCTTATAAGCAACATTGACAATATTTACTGTCAATTAACTCACAGTTGACTGAATCCCAAATCTTTCAATTAGAAGATGAACAATTTTCCATGTGGTTCAGAACACATGTAAGTGCTATTACAAACTCATTATCTCTTACAAAGTTACATGATATACAAGGTTTATCAAATGGGAAGTAGTGTTGTTATTTCATTGTCTTCACTAAGCTTGAGCCCTAAAAGAAAAGTTAAGTGCTATAGCGAGTATTTTATCAATGGATATATGTTTCATACTGAAGAATACTAGCATGTAAGAAAGACATACAACAACGGTGTTTGTGTTAAGGGTTCGACTTGTAGTGAGTTTGAAGTTGACTATTATGATAAATTAGAAGAGGTCGGCGAACTGCAATATCATAGCGAGTAGAATATAGTGTTTTTATTCAAATGCTATTGGTATGACACCACTGGCAGAGGAATGAGAGTAGATCCTCACTATGGTCCGGTCGAAATCAACTCAAAAGCTAGACTCCGTAACGTAAATGATGTCTTTGTTTTAGCAAAGCAATGTTAACAAGTTTATTACATATACACCCTTCCTTTAGAAAGGATCGATCAACAGTTGATTGGTTATCCATTTTAAAAACAAAACCTAGGGGTCGTGTCAAGGTTGTTCAGGATGAGAACGAAGACACAAGTGTGTGAGATGAAGTCTTTCAAGTTAGTGAGTTGGTTGAATCATATCAAGTTGCTTCTTTGATTGACTTAGAAGAAAATTTAAATTTTCGTGTTTTTGATGATAGTCTTGTTGATATTGAATCAAAGGAGTTAAATGTTGTTCTAAGCTATAATATACAAGCAAATGTCGATGAAGATGATGATGATGATATCCATATTGAAGATTGCGATGAAGCTGATGACGATTCAATTGACGACGAAGAAGAAGAAAATTATGACTAACTATCAAAATCAAGGAAAGTGTAAAGCATTTTTTTATAATGTAATATTATGGATCATATTTTGTAACATAAAATATTTATTTTATAATTGTTAACTGTTGTTATTGTTTTGTGCCAGCAGTTTGTAATTTAAGTGTTACAAAAGACGATCACCGACGTCTCTACAAACAGAAATCATCCGTTGGTATTTTACCAAGAGTTGCAAAATATTTACTGCAAATGCCACATTCACCGACGTCTATACCAACAGATACAGTATCCGTCGGCATTTTACAGAGAGTTGAAAAATATTTGCTGGAAATGTCACAATCACCGACGTCTATACCGACAGATATGTATCTGTCAGTATTTCATCGAGAGTTGAAAAATATTTACTGAAAATGCCATAATCACTGATTTCTTTGCAGATGGATAAAACCCGTCGGTATTTTACCGAGAGTTGAAAAATATTTATTGGAAATACCACAATCACCGACGTCTCTACAAACGGATAGATTCCGTTGGCATTTATCAGCACAGTACACAATTATAGACAAACTCACCAACGGACTATGCGAATCCCAAAGGACGTGTATTAATGCATCTCTTACCGCGTGAATTTGCCGACAGAATTACCGACGGACTACGAAAATTATGGAGGTAATTAAAAAATTTTACTTCGAAATTCAAAATTTACTAATAGATTTTTGAAAAGTCACCGATGGAATAATTAAAAATAATATTATTTAAATAGGTCGTCGGTGAGTCCATCGATAAAACTGTACTATAAATCTCAGCGATCGCCCCTTTAGTTCATTTTTCCTCTGCTTTGTTTGAGAGTTCTCTCTTTTTCATTTTTTCCCCTCTCATTTCCTTCAAAACTTTTGTTTTTTTGGCTTGTAATCTCTAGTTCAATCTTCAGCAAATTAAAAGGTATGTATTTCCATTTAATATGCTTAATGATTTTTTTTTATTTGTTTTAGTTATTGTTATTTTTGTTGTGTTGTTTGTTTTGGTGTATTTTTATAATGTAGATAAAGTCTTGAAATAAACACATTATTAAGGTAATCATTTTTCATTTCTAAAGTGTATTTTTTTTAATTTGTTCAATATATTTTATTGTTATTATTGCGATAATAATTGAATACTTTGTTGAGTTTTAATTGTTATTGTTGAGTTTACCTTGTAATTAGTAATTGAATATATAAGAATAAATTGAATTATTTTATCTTAATTTTACTCTATTATTGCATGATATGTGTTTAATTATTTCCATTGATTTTAATTGTTATTTGTGTAGATGTTAGGTTATATATAAGATTTTTGAATGGGGTCAATTGGTTGTGGTTATGGTCAATATTTACAGGTTTGAAAACTTTGGATAGTCTCTAGTATAGGAGAGGTGTTGCCAAATTGTTTTTAATAATTGAATTTAATTATGTAATTATTCGTATAAAATTATGTAGATGTGTGGAATGAAATCAACAGCTTGTCGCTCATATATGATCGCAGCTAGTTCTTCTAGCAGTTAGGATGACATATCATTAGGTGCCGATCAAGAAGAGTCACCTGCACCGACTCACGATGCTACCTCTTCCAGTGCGGTTTCACAACGCAGAGGTAGTGTGCACTCACAGCGGAATCAATTCACCCGCAAGTACGACGTACATTGGAAGGACACTATTTCAATGGAAGTTTGTTTCGGTTCAATTTTTTTTATTTTTAATTATAACATAATTTATGAACAACTAATCAATATTTCATTAATTTAATTTATTTTCAGGTTCACAAATATTGAGGCTGCCCGAGTAATATCATCGGCGTTTAAATTGTAGATGGAGATTCCATTATTTCGATGAAATCAGGTTTGCAGACATCCTAAATAGAGACCTTATATCGATGTATGGTTTTGAAGATTTCAAGTTGGTGTTAATTTCTAATTTCTAGCTTATTTTTAATAAATTATTTATACACAACACAAATTCAAGTGGGACAATGTGCATGACAATGTTGCGCGGAGGGTGTGGGAAAATCACGCGGTAACTAAGTAACAATGAAAACAACATGATTTTTTTTTAAAAAAATTTGTTTTAAAATCTAATTTGTCACTATGGAAGAAGGTTGCATAATTTTTGGTATGAGACACAAAAAATGCCAAAAAATAAGCGAGAGATAACGGTCTACAAGGCTGGAATGACGTGACAGTTTGGAGGGGTTTCAAACTGTCACACATCCCGGGGGATATATGGCCGTAATATATTGAGCACGTGACGTCTGAGCAGTTCACACGGCGCTCACAGTCCGATGCCGACAACTAGAACCAACAAATTCATGGTTCGGTGACTATGCACATCGGCGGCTCCGTTTCGTTTGCTGCATATGCAAAACGGATGGTAAGATTAATTTAAATAAAATATATCATTAATTAATTTGTTGTTAGTTAATTAACTTTTTTTTTTCTTACAGGCTATGTTTTTTGGACGTGAGCTCAGCCCAATGGAGTTGTTTCTAAAGACGCACGTGCGGAGTGAAGACCGCTAAAAGGGGGTGCAACAATTCGTTGAGAATCGCACTAAACACTTCGTGGTATGTTCGTTCAATAATTTTATTTCATAAGTTATTATTTTTCTTGAATTGAATATGATGATTTCTTTTTTCATTTTCAGGAGACCTATAATAGCCGGTTAAGGGAGAGATATGGGGACGATCCTTCGACCCATCTAGATTTTGATCTAGATTTGTGGATAGAGGTAGGATCGTTTGGTGGACCCGATAAAAATCAGGTGTACGGGCTCTACAACAAGAACTTGCGGGTGGTCCGTAGTGTCTCAACCATCGGGAGCTCCCAATCAGTATCGAGCACCCAGTCTGAGGAGTTCATGGCCTTGAAATAACAATACATTCAACTTTTGGCGGTTTATGAAAAACTCAACCAAATGGTCATGGACATTAGATTAAAGATGGGTGATGATACATGTGCGCCTTCTTTTTGGCTGTTTTGTCCCGGGAACAACCATCCTCTACCACCTCCTCCTCCTCCTCCTCTAGCTCTACCATTGTTCTAGTTTAATTTGTTTTTTGAAAACATATTAAATTTGTTATAAATATTTGGATGAATATTATTTAACTTTATTTTTATATTTTTGATGTTTAATACAATTTTATTTGCATAATTGGTAATTGGTATTTTTACTATTAATTTATATAATTTTATATTATTTATTCTAAATAATTTTTTTTATTTTTTTTTAAAAACATCACCGACGGATGTCCAGACACAATGTTTTTATCGGTATTTTACAAAGAGTTGAAAATATTTACTGGAAACACCACAATCACCGATGTCTTCACAGACGGAACCTTTCTGTCGGTATTTTACCGAGAGTTTAGAAATATTTACTGTAAATGCCATAATCACCGATGTCTTCATAGACAAATACATTCCGTCTACATTTCACCGAGAGTTGAAAAATATTTACATCATATGCCACTATCGCTGACGAAATATTTCCAACGGGAATTTTTTTTTTACGTGTATTTTTCGTCTGTAAAACCATTGGTATTTTTTTTATTGACAGAATATAAAATTACCGACAAAATCTATGCTAACAGACGCATTCCATCACGGATTTACTCAGTAAAATATTTACCGATGAAGTGGTAATCTCACACCAATGGATTTGATCCGTTGGTAAAACTGTTAAATGTTGTAGTGGATGTCTGGTTGAAGTCCGAATGTTGTGTGCCTACCATTGAAACACTACAACTCACCCTTGTATCTTGGGTCAATGCTATAAGCATACCATAACTCAATTTTTACCAACTCTATCAATTGCAACCTCCAACCACAAATAAGGATTGTTAGGAGAATGGCTGTAATTGTCTTTTTCATGTTTAGCAACCATATTGGCATTATATATATATATATATATATATATATATATATATATATATATATTAGAACAAAACAAACGTCAAAATCCAATTAAACCTTTTCAAGAAAAAAAAAACATTAGTAATACAATTATAACTATCCAAAAATACTTACAATGAATCTTTCATTCTATTATCGATAAACCTTTTTACCCTTTTTCTTTATTTTCTTTTCTTATATGAGTTTCCTCATATAACTCCATTGGACTATGTTCACACCAAAACTATTTTTCCTATGCAATAATTTTTGAAATATTGCCTTAGTTCTCGTGACTTTAATAAACTAGTTATTAAAAAAAAAATACATTTTAATACATATTTTTGAATTTTTGTTGTATGAAAATATGATATGATTTTTTTTTTAGATACTTGGCCGTATGCATGAAAACAAAACATTTTTTTTTCAATGTTTTTGATGAACACTAGGTATTTTAATACTGGATTTGTATCTTTACGGTATAAAAATATCAACCAATATTAAGCAAAATTCAGTAGAAAAATACCCAGGAAAATCACTTATTTTTTTTTGAAATAATTTTTGAAAAAAATTTCCTTTTTTTTCTTTCTTTCGGGCTGGGCCCAACCCGGCCCATGTGGTTAGGCTGGACTCAGCCAGCCCGTATGGCTTTTGCTGGACCCAGCCAGCCCTGCCTGGTCACTGGCCCAAGCTAGTGACCCAACTAGGCCACATACGCGTAAAATTTTATGTGTGCATGAACAGTATAAAGACAATTAAATTACTTTCGTACTGTTTATACTCGTTCTTGCATATAGCAAGAACGCAAGCACAAAGTTTTTACTGCAGGGACTGAGAAGGGAAGTGAACATGCCTGGTTCTGGAGAGATGAAGACGATGGTGCTGCTGACCTCTTCTGCTGTCTGTGTTCTCTGCTTCGCCATTCGGTCTCGTCTTTTCTATTCCTTCGCTCTTCTGTTCCTCTCCTTGTTCGGCCTTGCTTCGTGTTTCACTTTTTTTCTCTTGTATTTCCCTCTGTATTATTTCCTTCCTCTCCTCCTCTTCCTTACGCTCTCCCGCTCTCTGTTTTTCTCTGGCTTTATAGCCGAATAAATGCCATACATGTCAGTAACGTATTGCATCGTGGTAGCTGAGGCTAATTGTTTCTTCTTCTTCCTGTTGAAACGGCTTCCCTGGTGTAATGAAGAAGGTGTTGAACAATGACGGTGTTGTTTTGAGATGTGAAATGATCATTTTCAGTTTGGTCACTCAAGTTCTGAAATTTTATAATTAAGTCCTTGGATAAATTGTAATTGAACCCTTGAACTTTAATTTCTTCCCGTTAAAGTCCAAATTGACTTAAAAACATTTTTTCTTGTAATCAAACCCTCCATAAATTCAATTAAACCTTTAATAAAATTTAATTGAGTTCATAAACATTTGATTTTGGACTTTTCTCCCTCAAATTGAATTTTTCTTGTCAATAGGGCTCTCATCAGTAAAAAATATACTGTCAAATTTTAATTTTTGTATTTTTGAACCTCCTCAACCAATTTCTAGCCATTTTATGGACATTCTAGCATCTTTTTCTCGCTCATATTAATTTTTGGATTTCTTCCAAATATTTTTTTATATTTTCTCATTTTTGTGTGGGAACCCAAAAATGAGTAACAACAACAACCACATGAATTCCCTTTTTATTAGGGACAACTAAGAAGTAATTTTCATTGCTCACGATTTAATTTAAAGGACTTGCCAACTTAATCAGAAGCATAGGGAAAGGATAACCTACATCATCAAAAGTTGTCATATTCATAGATATCGATAATTGATCATCAACTATCAATTTATATTCTGTCCTTAGTCACCAATACTATGGTCATTAAGTATCATTCTTTTCTTATCTGTAGTCACCGACACTGCGGCCAATAAGTATCATTTCTATCTCATCCTTAGTCGCCGATACTATGGCCATTAAGTATAATCTGGTCATCCCCTTGTAGATGCCAATAATTTTGGCAAAAACCATTTGATTGCCAACAAATTTGGCTATTAATAACTTCCTATCGAGTCTATCTTTAATATTTTACTTCACATTTTCATACAACCTTATGCCGCATTATTTTATTTGAACTACATTCAACAAACAATTGATGACATGTATTATGGTCTAGGAATCCTTGTACATATAAAATTCTTCCATGCATAACTTTTCATTCTTAACTATGATCAGTTTTGTATATGGTTCTTTAAACATTAATTCTAATTGTGAATAACACATTATACTATTTATTTTATCGTATTAGTAAATGCTTTCAAATGAGATGGTTCGCAATACTCATTACCGGTGATCCTGGTATGAATCCCATTAATCGGAGTTAACATGTAAAATCCAAAAAAAAAAGAGAAACATAATAAATAAAAGTAATAATTAAGAAATTTAATAAGAAAATATGAGGAACACAAGGAATATGACTCAATTTGTAAAGAAAAGGAAAAATTAGAGCCAATGTATAATTAGGAAGAATGGGGACTATAAATACCCTATTCATTCCTCTTTCATGATCGGCTAGAAATTTAATAAAAGTAATATTTCATTTCTTAAATAAGATGAATCTAGTTAACTCACTATTAGAAAATTGATAAATGCAAACGGAAATATTGATAAAATATTTCCGTCAATAAATTACTGTGAATTTTACCGACATAAATATTCCCTTGGTATATATCGAGGGAATTACAGTGGGAAAAAAAATTTAAAAAAAAGCCAAAAAATAAGATGACATGTTATTTCTACCAACAAAATTACCAACGGAATTAATTCTATCAATAAAATTGTTGGTAAATTATTCACTTCTCCCTGACATTGTTCATCATGTTAATTACAAAGGGAATCATCGACGAAAAATTTAGTCGGTATTTTCAGAGAGCAATGGAACTATTCACTTTCTAATTGCACTATTAATTATTGTTCTTTATAGATAAAAACACCAATGGATTGAAAAGTCGTCGGTCTTGTTTGGCGAGTTTTTGAAAATTTTTGAGTAAATTAAAAATTTAAATTAAATATTACAGACGAAATCACCAACGGATTGAAAAGTCATCGGTCATGTTTGGTGGTTTCTAAAAATTTGTGATTAAATCAAAAATTTGAATTAAATATTACAAACAAAATCACCGACGGAATGGTTAGAAATATTAATATGTAATTATCCATCGGTAAAATTATCGGTAAAATGCCCCAATAAATATAATATCTCATTTCACAACAGACGAGCCTGTTCTTCTTCTTCTTTTTCTTCTCTTTCTTCTTCTCCTTCTTCTTCTTTTTCTTCTCCTTCTTCTTCTTCTTCCTCTTATGTAAAAAACATCAACATCCACTTTCTTTCTTTCTCTTCTCTTCTCTCCTTAACTCCTCTTCTCCTCCACTCTCATGTATGTCTTCTTCTTTTTTTTTTATTTTCTCTTTTTAGATTTGTTTTTAATTAACATACTTTATGAATTTGTTTTTTTTTTCTTCTCAGCTTCACTCGTAACTACATTAAGGTAAGATTTTTCTTTTTTCTTCTTTTTTGGTGTTTTTTTATTTTATTTTTAAATTTTTCTATTCTTAATAATTGTATGAATGTTGTTGTAGGATTTTTTTTCATATGTGATCAATGTTGTTATTGTTTTATTTTTTGTGCTATTTATTTGTTGCAAATTTTTTGAGTTGATTTTGTTTTTTTTTCAACCAACTCAATTCTGAGTATTATGGAGTGTTGATTTATATTAATTTAATTATTTTCTAGTTTTGTTAAATAGATTTTTTTAAAAATATTTTTAAACAATCACCGATGGAATTACATACGGTATTTTTTTGGTTATATGACAATTTTCCCGAGGGAAATACTGACAGAATGAAGTGAGAATTTTTTTCGGCATGCATTTTCTATTTGTAAAACCATTGGTTTTTTATTTGTTTTTTACCGACAGAATTAACGACAAATGATGGAATTACTGACAAACGTTATTCTGGCAGATATATTCCGTCAGTGAATTAATCAGTAAAATTTTCACCAATGAAATGATAATCTCATGCCGACATAAAAAAGTGTTAAATGTTGTCGTGACATAATATTGTCTGTCCCACTTGACTTTACAAGAATACCTAAAAAAGTTTCACTGCCCATTAACTATTCAGTCGTATCTTATATTGATAAGATCCAAATCCAAAAAAAATGCATGAATTCAGTTCTTAATTTGCCAGATTTCCCATGTAAGACAAAATGCCAGCCCTACCTTTTCTTCAAGAGTTTCTTGCCAAATCAAGTTGAAGCCGATACTGGTAAAGTTACACATGATGGGCTTCTTTCTTCCTGGTGAAAGAGAGAGAAGATGGGGTCTGTGGGGGACCATGAGGCATCGAATATTCGCTTTCATCCATCCATTTTTAGTTTACTGTTAACATGGGGTTTCTCTTTTGTATAAACACCTTCCATGGTGGGGCGTGTCGATAAGCTAGGATGACGTTTTGTGGCGTTCCACTATCACTTCTGTGTGTCCATCCCTCAGCCATCTTGACTTCAATGGCCACCCGCATTTACATTCCAAGTTTTTGGCTCTCTTGTGCTCCGACACTGATGAGCTGAGGGTTCTCGTCATTTCATTTATCATCATTAGCCTACCTAAAACATGAAGTTAGATGAGTTTGTAAGAAAGAATTATACTACTCCCATCACCAATTAGCAGGATAACCACTTGTTATGTAACTCCCCCATAATTCTGGCAAAACCCTTTTGATTTCCATCAAATCCGGCTGTTAGTAACTTCCTACCAAGTCTATCTTTAATATTTTATTTCACATCTTTATACAACCTTATACCTTATGATGCATTATTTTATTTGAACTATGTTCAACAAACAACTGATAACATGTATTATGATCTGGGAATCCTTGTACATATAGAATTCTTCCATGCATAACTATCTAACTATGATTAATTTTGTATATGGTTATTTAAATATTAATTCTGATTGTGAATAACACATTATACTATTTATTTTATCATATCAGTAAACGCTTTCAAATGAGATGGTTCGCAATACTCATTACCAGTGATCCTCGTATGAATCCTATTAATCGGAGTTAACCTGTAAAATCTCAACAAAAAAAAGAGAAACATAATAAATAAAAGTAATAATTAAGAAATATAATAAAAAAAATATGAGGGACATAAGAAATATGACTCAATTTGTAAGGAAAAGAAAAGATTAGAGGCCAATGTATAATTAGGAAGAATGGGGGCTATAAATACCCTCATTCATTCCTATTTGATGGCCGGCTAGAAGCTTGAAGAGGGAAGCTTGATTTAAGAATGGGGGAGAGTGCAGATTTTCTTCTTCAAAAGAGAGGAAAAAACACCAAAAACACCTCGAACTATACAAACCTAGAACCCCTAAGTAAAGAGGACAACCAATAACAAGGGTTCTAACCAGAAATTGAAGAAAAAATGGAGAGAAGGGCCAGCTACAAGCTTGAGAGGAGGGGCTAAAATCTTCAACTAACTTGAGCAAAAATTCTGAAATTTCAAAAAGTATGGACACTAGACTTAATTGTGTAAAACAAATTAACAATTAAGTATGAGTTATACACCAATTTCAGATTCTATAAATTAGGGTTCTTGAAGGAAATTTGAGGGAAATGCAAAAATTGTTAGAATGAGGTTAGTTAAGCTAACATATGATGTTATGAACATGAAAAACACACAAAATTATTAAAGAAAAACTTAAGGGTTTATTTGGGATTGTGGTTGTTGTTGTTTTTCAAAGTGTTTTTCATGCTAAAATGCATCAAAATGATATATTTTTTATTTTTAAAAAATTATTTTTAAGATCAGCACATCAAAACAATCCAAAATATAAAAAAAATTAATTTTTTTTAAAAAATTTAATTTTTTGAAAACGCTGTCTTAATGTGGCCGGCCATGTGAGGATGGAATGGGGGAGGAAAGGAATTCTGAAATTTAGGGTTGATGGACACTTATGGTATGTGTAGAATGTGGATAATGAATGAATGTGGTAAGAAAAATTAGCTAGAAAAAAAATTCTGGTGTGTTATGTATTTTTATACATGATTAATTATAATAGGAACCTCACTAATAATAAAAGTGTGGGACAAATTGATAATAGGGAACTTTGCGATTGTGATGCATGTTGTATAATGAAAAAAACAGAATTATTGAATTTGAGATCAATTATGTTATTATTGGAATACATCAAAAGAAAATTAAAGAGAAGAATAAAACTTTTTTGCTTGGAATTTGTTGATGAAGAGCTCCACTCTGGCGTGCCTTTCTTATGCAGCGTGATTTCTTTACGGTTCTCTCCTTTTTGTTCCTCTTTTTTTTAGTCAGCTCTAGTCTTGTTATTTCCTTGATCTCCTCCATGTTGCTTTCTTCGATCCAAAATTTTCTTTTTCTTTTTTCTTGATTTTCTTTCCAAACCCGGTAGATTTCGACCCCTGACTTCTAAACCTATTTTTCCCATCATATCAATTTTTTTTAAAAAAAGTTATAAACATTAAAGTTATGGATTTCCCTCTTATATTTCTCCTTCCATGAAGATCACTTAATTTGGATATTTATAAAGAAAGTTATGCCTAATTTATTGCGATATACTTCTAAAATTTCCTTAATCTTACTTTTCAAAATATAAGCATAGAACCCATAGGATGGAAAAAGATAAATTGTGATGCAATACTATTTTCTTTAATTATATTCAAAATGGTATTGAAGTCAATAACTTGCTCTTGATGGGCCTATATGGTCAAGTCAACCTAGCTCAAATTCAGTCAGTGTAGAATCAGGATATAACCTAGTCTTTAAAATAGCTAAACAAATATCCACACATATTCAAGATTAACATTTTATAAACAATAAATATAAACATCAAATTTATATTTATAAATCAATGTTTAAAATAATATTAGGGATTTCTTTATTACATATGATAATTTTAAATAAAAAAATTACTCATAGCATCCTATAGTTTGGTCCATAATATAATTACTCACTATAGTTTGGAAAATTACCATCTAAATCTTGAGCTTTTTACACTTGCTAACACTTAATATCCTTGTAAAAAAAAGTCAATAAAAATTTTGATTATTTTCTATTTAATGAGTAAAGAGGCCTTATATTATATATTACAAGTTTGTCATTGAATAAAAAAAACTAGTCATCACCATATTAACCGAAACTGAGATCTCTAATAACAAAAACCGACCATTTCCATCCCAAATATTGACCATCACAAATCAAAGCACCCTCTAAGACACACCTCTAAAATTTATGTTTTCATAATTAATTGTTTCCTCATTGAATTTGTAACTGGAAATATGAACCCCAACTTTAAAATAAATTTTGGAAATTTGTTAGGTTTAGTTGTTTGTTCTCTTTTC
The DNA here is from genome assembly GCF_951802175.1 of Populus nigra. Lineage (NCBI taxonomy): Eukaryota > Viridiplantae > Streptophyta > Magnoliopsida > Malpighiales > Salicaceae > Populus > Populus nigra. The sequence goes on along the minus strand of NC_084866.1, from coordinate 9,135,201 downwards.
GCTAGAAGGGAGGTGACAAGCTTTGTGGCTAAAGAAGATAGAATTTTTTTTTAAACTAACACAACTAATTTTTTATGCATAGAAATGGCATTCTTTGAAAAAAAAATTTGCGGTTAAAGCATATTTTGAAGAGAACCATGATTCTGAATCGTTTTTCTAATAAAAATCATGATTCAGAATTGTTATTTTAATATAACTACAACTCTAAATTGCAGTTATATAATAAAACTACGATTTGGAATAGCAGTTATGAAGTATACATAAATAGCCTTTTATTCTCCTTGGTAGCCGCTCCTGGTGAAGGAAAACAACCTAGAATTGAAAAACCTAGAACAAAATCAGCCTTAAATTACCCAAAGTAGCCTCCAATCCTCCACCAAAACAGTAGAATCATCTTCTCATTATCTCCACAAGTCTTTCTATTGTTTTTATTATTATTATTATTATTGTAAACCACCAGCCAAGCTTTTGTTGACAGCCTCCCTGCCATCACAACTGGTGGAACCACTACCTAGACATAAAAAAGGCAAGGTAAAATAGTTGTATTGTCTCTTAGTTTTATGAGTTTTATTATTGAAATAATAAATTTTGAGTTTTTATTTATAAATATATGTGTTGTATTTGATAATTAGGTGTTTTGTTGATGTTGAGATAATTTTGGGTCTTAAATGTTGTAATTATATGTTTTTAATACAATTGATGTTATTTATGAAATCAATTAGCTTTGAATTAGAGAAATTAGGGTTTAAATGGATTATTTGTTTACTTTTCATATTTAATAATATTGCTTGAATTGAGATAAATTTTGTTTTAATTGATTCAATTAGATGGACTTTTAATCAATTGATGTTATTAATAAGGTTATGGTTGAAATAATAACAAATAGAGTCTGCATTGAATTTTGGTAAAAATTATCGTGATTGAGGATTTTGTTCAATTAAGATCATTTAGTTTATAATTGAAGCAATTAAATATTTTTCAATGATATTATTAAGGTCAAAGTAATAACAATTATGGTTTGAGTTGAATTGTGAGATAATTGTTTTTGATGAAAAGGGTATTCTTATTTTATAGAATATGTCTTCAAACTTTTTTTTATTGTGTTATTATGATGGTACTATTTTTTCTTATATGAATAATAGTATCATTTATATTGATGAACGTAATGTGTTCTTAAATGCTACTAGAGGCATGTCATTTGAATATGCCAAAAATATTATATGTGAAAGACTTGGGATGAATTATAATGAAGTAGAAATAAATATTACTTGGAGGTGTCTAGTTGGGGAATATCAAAAAACATGTTAGGAACAATAATTCAAGAATATAAATTTCATCAAATGACATGCCTCCATTATATGTGAGTTAGATTTTAGAAATATGATTGAACTGTTCAGCCAAAGTGGAATGAACATGATGAAGTTGTATGTGAGTAGTCGACCTAAACTTAGTAGCTCATATAATATGGAACATAGAGATACTAATGTATCTATACCCATATCTATTGAGCCACTTAGACAATTATCATATTTAGCTAGTGTTGGTATGTCTAGGACATTGGAAGATATAGTTATGAGAATTTTTGATGAAAATATGATTAAAATTGCATATTGTGATCAATGTAAGTATGACTCCTCTGAACCTAGTGATAATCAAGATGAAGATGCCATGGGTTTAGATGATGGTGGTGGTGGTTGTGGTGGTGTTGATGATGAGGTCTCTTATTCTAGAATTTGATCATGATACTAGAGTTGATGACATTGGTTTGTAATAATTGGTTGATTTATTATAGAAAATCAGCTAGTAGTGGTGATTTGGTAGTTGGGCAAACTTTCAGAAGAAAAGATCATTTGGTGAATGATGTTAATAAATGGAACATTGCACATTCACTTGAATACCAAGTTCAACGTTAAAACCTAACATTCGTTTAATTACAATATGTTCATGCACTTAAATGTCAATGATACCAAAAAGGTCAGATTCATTTGAATAGCAAAGTTGAAAGGTAAACATACATGTACGAATACATACATAAAAAAAAGACCATCATTAGCTTGATACAAAATTTATTGCATCAGTGGTCTCAACTCTTGTTTAAAATAACCTTGCTTATACTATTTCTAGCATATAAGAAGAAATCAAATTACACTAAAAGTTTAAAATTTTTCAAAACAAATGATACTTAAGGAATGTTTTGGAACACATGAGGACTCATTTGAAATATTACGTAAATTGTTTTTGTCTTTCCAAGAACCAAATCCTTGGATAGTTATTGAGTAGAAACATAATGGGTAGTTTAATAGTGAAACAATTATTTTTTGTTGAGTTTTATGTGCCTTTGGTCTTGTAATTAAAGGGTTCAAGTCTTATAGGCCAATTATCAATGTGGATGGCACTTATCTACATGGAAGGTTCAGTGGAAAGTTGTTGATTATAGTTGCTTTTGATACATACAATAGGATTTTACCTTTAGCTTATACACTAGTTAAAAAAAAAAAATGTCAACTGGAGATGTTCTTACAACTTATTCAACGTCACATTACAAGTGACCATATATATATAATATCAGATAAGCATGCTGGTATTAAGCATGGATTGATAGAAATTTGACCTAAACTAATTGGATATCATCGATATTATATTAAACATCTTACAAACAACTTCAATCACAAATTCAAAGATTTTTCAGCAAAAAAGGAGTTGTTTAAGATGTGTTATAAAGCTTTGAAGCATAAATTTAATGTGTGGTTTGAAGATATGGGCAATAGTCACCTATAATAGAAAGAATGGCTTGAGCGAGAACCAAAAGAAAGATGGACACTTTCTTATTATAGGGGTCACTGATGTGGTAATATGACAACAAACCTTTTTAAATATTTAACATGTATATTCTTTGCCTATTTCTGCTTTAGTCTAATTGACATTTTTTAAAAAAACTAATGCTTATGTTGTTACACAAAAAGGGTATGCATATAACTACATTGCTTGTGGGAAATTATGGCCTCCTGTTGTTCAGCTAGAATTGGATGCCGATATACTTAGATCCAAAGATCATACTTTAGTACTTTTCAATGTTGATGATGATACTTTTCAGGTTCACACCCTTTATAAACTAGGTGTCAAAAAGAAAGTTAGATTAATAGTTAAGTTAGCGGATGGAACATCCATATGGGTAAATGGCAAAGTTATCATTGACCTTGTTCATATATTCCTGCATGTTATGCAGAAAGACATCTTAATATTACCTAGTATGTTGACCATCATTACAGTGTTCAGATGTATGAAAACAACTATGAGACTCAATTCTATCCTTTACCTGATGAATTAGAATTAAGTGAATATACTAGTCCTTAGGTATACCTAGACCTTTCAAGATGGAAAACCGTTGAGGTCAATAATAGTCAACTCGATTGCATAATAAGATGGATAAAAAAGAGGGGAATTCTTAATATAGATGTGGCATTTATGGTCAAGCAGGGAATAATAAACAAACTTGTGAATACAAACAACATATATAACAAGATACTTAATTATTTGCGTTGTATTTATTATTGTTTATAATGTAATTATTTAAAATATATATTTTTTAATTTTGAATTATATTTTGTATTTTATATGTACACTTGGTTAGGATGCCACAGAAGTAAAGTGCATCATCTTCATCTAAACATAGAGTTTCTTAGTACCTGGATCCTAGTCCAGTTGATCATTTTATTCTACAATTGTAAGGGTTACATAGATCAAAGGCCATATGAAATGGTAATATATGTTTGTTTTCATATAATAAAAATTATAAATTATTGTACTAAGTATCTTATAATTCATATCAACACATCAAATTTTTTCTTTTATTAAACAAGATTTGGGTAAGATGTGCTGCAGATTCTATAAGTTGATGCCTCTTCCAGATCTTCTGATCCTATACATCATGCATATGGATTTTTATTACATTACATGTCTTAGCACATAATGATAGATCATACTTACTCATGACATTTATTGAGGGATAGAGATAGGAGACTCACCCATTTCACCTTCATGTAGGGGAGATGACGCCTATATTACAGGATATTGTTACTTTTCTTTGCTTACCTATAGATGGGTGAGCACTTACTGTCATGGATATCCAAAATAAGGTCACTCTATGCCAGCGTGTATTTGGATGAATGCTCCCTCCTGAAATGTTCAAGGGGAACATTTTTTGCATGAAATGACTTTGGAAAAACTTTTCTGAATTACCTGATGATTATAATGGCAAGATCCTACAATGGTATGTTAATGCATATTAATAGTTCAATTAACATATTGATTTATCTATATTTGATTTGAATTTGATGTTCTATTGTGTAGCTATACTTGAGCGTACATACTTTATATGTTTGGTACTATACTTTTCATGAATCTCAGTGGGACGTATATACTCTTGTTTTACCTATCACTGCTAGAGAATTTTGAATCCATTCCACTGTATAGTTGGGGCTCAGGTGTCCTTGAATGTTTGTATAGGCATTTATGTTAAGCTAGTTTAAAAAAGCAAAGCAAGTTCAAGGATGTTTATTTTTTTTATAAGTAAAATAAATGTAATAAGTTTTTTTTTTGTATTATGTTTTTTATGTTTGAGTTGGTTACTAATTATTGTATTTTTTTTTATTTAAAGCTATGGTCATGAGAGCATTTACACTTGGGGCGATCACGAATTGAGTCTAAACCTGTGATGTCTATTTAAGCTTTGGATGTTGAGCTACAACTTCAATTAGAATACAAGTAATTTGTTTTTGATAATACAAATGATGTTATTTAGATTATGAAATTTTTTCACCATACTTTATTTAATAAGGTCATTGATTTTTTTTATTAATAGATGATGTGGGAGTAGATATTTTAAAAATAATTCAACCGATGTTTTTTTCATTTTATCACAATGAGTTAGATAGATAATAGTCAAATCAAAAGAATGTTAAATAAAATGATGAGATAAATTTTTGATGTTGGAAAATATTGAGAAGTGATATTGAAAATTAATTGCTTGCATTGATATTGGTAAATGATGAGAAATAATTGCTTGTATTGATGTTGAATTTATTTTATATTGAAGAATGTTGGGAAATAATTGGTTGTGTTGATATTGAAATTTTTTATACTAAAAAATATTGGAAATAATTATTTGCGTTGATGTTGGTAAATGATGAGAAATAATTGCATGTGTTGTTGTTGAAATTTTTTTATATTGGAAATAGTTAGGAAATAATTGTTTGCATTGATGTTGATAAATGATGAGAAATAATTGTTTGCATTGATGATGTTGAAATTTTTTTATATTGAAAATGTTGGGAAATAATTGTTTGTATTGATGTTGGTAAATGATAAGAAATATTTTCTTACGTTGATGTTGAAATTGTTTTATAATGAAAAATGTTGGGATATTATTTGCGTTGATGTTGGTAAATAATGAGAATTGCATACATTGATGTTGGTAAATGATGAAAAATAATTGCATTGTTGATGTTTTAATAGGTTATGTAGAATCCTTATTTGGAATATGATACGTTAACTACTTCTATTATCTACACTTTGGTCATGGACTTATGAACATCAATTGTCACACTCATAGTTTTTTTTAGCTTGGTGAGATGTATTGCTCGGACCGTGTAATGAAGCAATTTGGCTTTAAGCAACAAATTTTGTCTGATATAGATACTAGTGACCAATTGCATTCCATTAGTCGTTCGGGTAGGCATGCTGATTATATTTGGATGATCCACCATCTTCAGTATATATCGATGCGGGATGCATGGAGAAATTTTATTTTTAGATAGGTGCATCTTGTAATTTCCGAAGAGGAATACATGGGCAGATACTTGAGTATAACATGCATAATCATTACACCAAACCTAGCGCATGTTCCTCCACACAAGAAGATGAAGTATGAGTCACATGCACATCGGATTCAAAATGTTCTAAGTATTTGTTACTTTTTATAGACTTGGACAAAATCGTTGCATTTTATTTATTGATTAATAATTTCTATTTGATTCATATTAGGTTTGACAATTGTTACATGATGGTCGATGTCGACGTGCTGTGACTAATCTTTGTGATCTCGATGATGATGATGATGATGATGGAAGAGTTGCTTTTTATTTTGCATCTTCTTGGTTTGAGACTTGTTGTATTACACTTGACCTGTTAGGAGACACATTGATCATAGATGATGTTGTTTTAGAGGATGAAACCATATAGATAGGTGGAAGTCGTGCTATTGATGAAGTCAACCCATTTACTCGTTGTCTTAGAAGACATAAATAAGCTTGAATGTATTATTATGCTAAGTATAATTATGTTGTGTTATTTTCTCGGTTTAGAGTTATTTTTATTTTTATTATTAATTTTGTAATATTATTTTATCTAATTATCATGTTGATTTTATTGTTATCTTACATATTATGCATTTTCATACTTATTTTAGGTAAGAATGATTTAAAATCATTAATTAACAGGTTTAAAATCATTAATTAACAGGTGAACAAGTTGTTTAAAATTTCAAATCATCCTTTTACAAGTTAAAAAATACAAATTGTTATGTTTTGTTATTGCCATTATCAATTATATCTAAAAATAATTAATAAAAACAATGTTTAAAAATAATACATATTAATTTGAGATTATAATTAACAAATAAAAATGATATCAAAATATCTCCATCTTAATTATGGATTTGAGGTTTGATAATTTATGGTTTTTTTGGGCTTTGATTGTGGTGTCTTAAAGTTTGTTTTATGTCAATTTGGGGTTTGTATTAGACTAAAATTGTGCCGGGATAACACAATTAATATTCATATTGGAGAACCATTATTATTATTAGTGATTAATTAATATAGATGCTATTAACAATAACAATTGTTTAATACAACTGCTATTTCTATCTATTAGCTTTTAGTAATAGAACTGTAATTCCCTTTAGTAGTTGATTTAAAGTATAGTATTTTCCCAATAATTTTCTATGCTGTGTTATAACCTGAAACCTTTTACTAAACCGTGCAAGTTTTGTAAAAGACCAAAAAGATAATTGTTAGTCAGTATAATTGAGGAGGCAATAAAAAAGAATGCGAGCATGGAATCCCTCACAGCAAATAATGTTAGAAAAGACGTTCTCAGGGGATTTAAACAAACTATTTCAGGCAAAGGACAGAAAAAATAAAGGGAGAATAAATGAACAAGAAATAATGGAAATAATTGTGTGAGAATTGAAAAATGAAAATGACTCTCAAATTGTATTTAGTGGCTATCACTTCAAGAAAACCAGCACCGTGACAGCACCGTGAATTACTGGACTATGGCTATCTACTTGGTTTTGCTCGTGTTTTCATTGGTTATGCTTTCCCACCAAACGTCCATTGCTTCCACCTTTCCTAGTATCTTAAGGTACGATTTCTTGATGGAACGCACAACATTACAGCAGGAAAGTTCTCGAGTTTCGTTTCTTTTCTTCCTTCACATTAATCTCTTTCTCTCCATTGGAACTTCATTTGCCACTTAACTCAACAACCATCTCCCTGTCTTCTTGTTAAAGCCAACTACCCCGCCATCCTTCACATCCCCATATTTTCATAAAAAATTACAAAATTACGGTTCTTCCTAGGATTCAATTTAGGATTTTTTTTTTAGGTTTTTAAAAAAACATAAATAATTGTATTTTAATAAATGGAAAAGATTCTAACACCATTAAAAGAGAAAAATTGATTAAAAATACTAAACTAAGTTTTGATTTGAGTTTAGATTATTGAGATAAGAGAAAGAAATCATGTTCGAAAATAGAGAAATTTTATGTAATTGATTTATTGGGTGTTTTTGATATATATATATATATATATAACAGTAATTTGGTCATTTCTTTATATTTAAAAATTTATGTTGGCTCAGGACGTAAATTGTAATTTCTCAACTTTACTAAGTAATTGGAAAAATAACCTAACTACATGATGTTAAAAGAAATTTTCTATTTTAAATAAATCATTAATATAGTCACTTTAAAAGTGATCTCGACAGTAGAATGATAGTCGATTGGATAACTAATAAAATAAATCATAAGGGTATTGTAAGGGCACCCTCAAACCCACATTTTCAAATTCACATATACTATAAAAAATTATATATTTTGAAACCAATATGACCCACTTAAAGATCTTATCATCCCTAAGATGATTCTTAGATAAAAATAAATAAATAAATAAATATCAGATATAAATTCTCATCTTAGAACTACAATGACTTTAAAATGATAATTTTGATCACATACCAATCAATTCTATTACCTGCTAGGCAACATCCAAAATAAAAGCCCAATATTAAACTTTACCATCTTGGGTTGATTTGTGGATAAAGGAACAATTAATACATAACAAAACAAATAATAACAAGTTCAAAATTAAACATGTAAACATGGTCATGTATTAATACATAACATAAAAATCAACAAGTACAAAATTGTACATAAAAATACATGATCATATATTAACCGATTTTATTATCTACTAGACAACATCCAAAAGACAATGCCCAATATCTAATCTTATCACCTTATTATCAATATCTAATCTTATCACCTTATCATCTTGGGTTGATTTGCTTATAAAGGAAGCAATTAATACATAATGTAACAAACAAAAACAAGTGCAAAAGTGTACATAAAAAAAATAGTCATGTATTAATTAATTCTATTATTCACTAATAATATCTAAAAGATAAGGCCCAATATTGAAATTTATCATCCTTGGTTGATTTGTGTATAAAGAAAACAATTAATATAAAATTTAATGAACAACAACAAACATAAAATTACAAAAAAAAAAAAAACAAAGTCGTGTATTAATTGGTTTGATTGTTCATTAGACAACATTCATAAGATAGGGCCCAGTATCGAACCTTACCATCTTGACCTGATTTGTGAATAATAAAAAGAATTAATACATAACATAACAAACAATAACAAATGACAACATTACACATGAGATGTCATAGTCATGTATTAACCGATTCTATTATCTGTTAGATAATATCCAACGGGTATGACATGATATTGGATCTTTCCATCATAGGTTGATTTGCGATGAAGAAAATAATTAATATGCAATCACACAAATTATGTAGTTTTTTAGCCACCTTTTTTAGGGATTTTTATATATGCACACCAAAAATAATTAAAAAAACCCCTTTTTTAATTTTTTTAATAATTTATATTTTTTTATCAACACAAAATTTACAACAAATAAATACACATGAACACATACAACATCATTCCACCTTGTATGTTAAATCCTCGACAACCTCATACCCCTTGAGCTGCCATAAATACAACTTACATGTATATTTAAATAAAACGAGAAGGTAAAATTAAACCATTGTTAAGTAGGTCAAAACTTGAATGTTTATTTTGGTCTCATTTTTCTTCCTTTTTATATTCCTCTCACCTATCTTTTTTTTTTGTTTCTTTTAGTTGTTTGATTTTATTTTCTTTTTGCAATTTTTTTGTGAAAGAGTAAAAAATTATAAAATGATAGCAAATTGGTTAAATTGTATCCAAGATACATTTTTAATTTTTTTTTGAATTTATGTAATTTTTTTTATTTTTGAAATTACACTAAAAATAGGGTTAAAAAATGAGTTATGACAATTGTCCTATTTTTACAATACATGCAATACAAAGCCATTGAAAAATTAATTTTTCTATGAATTTGTATAGTAAGTTTGTAAAGAAAAGAAAAATAACACAAAAAAAAAGCTTTTTATTATACATGATATCTTAACTAAAAAGAAAACAATCTTATTGAGAGATGGCTACCCTCAAAATCAAAATAAAATTGTCTCATTAAGAGGTGACTTCCCTTGATATAAAATAAAATGGTTTCATCGAGAGTCAACCACCCTCGACATGAAATAAAATGACACAATCTTATTGAGAAGCAACTACCCTCAACATAAAATAAAATTACACAACCTTCTCGAGAGGTGACTACCCTAAAAAATAAATCAAAAGAAACAATTTTATCGAAAGGCCTACTCTCCACATAAAATAAAATATCAAGGTGTCTTCAAGAGGTGATACCCTCAAAAGGAAATAAAAAGAAAAAATCTCATTGAAAAACAACTATCATCAATATAAAATAAATCGACAAAGTTTCTTTGAGAGACAACTACCTTTTAAAAGGAAATTAAAAAAAAAATACAATCTCATTGAGAGGTGATTACTTTGAACTTAAAGTAAAATGGTTTCATTAAAAGGCGACCACCATTAATATGAAATAAAATAACATAGTCTCATTGAGTTACAACCACCCTTAACATAAAATAAAATGACATGTTCACATCATGAGGTGACTACCCTTAATATAAAATAAAATGGTCTCATTAAAAAGTGACCACCTTTAATATAAAATAAAATGACATAATGTTATCAATACAAACCTACCCTCAACATAAAATAAAATTGTCAAAGTATCTTGTGACCAATTGATTAGTACTTAAAAGTGTATTTTTATCAAAGTTTTATATCATCATTTTGCACTTGAAGTATCAGTAACTCCTTAATTAAAGCATGTTTTATAATAACAAGTCTGATACCATAAGATACCTTTAATTTATAGAAAATGTTCATCTTAAATGCAAGCCTATCACATAAATGAAAGGATTGATTGATGAGTTTAAGTACTGAAATTGAAAGGACAAAGAGAAGGCCAAACTTAGAAAAGAGATGTTGGTTCAGTCCAAACTAGAACACTGTTCGGTCATCGAGTCATATCTGGAGCTGTAGATCTTAGATTTATATCTGCTTTATATGGATGGAAAGCTAAGACATATACCTAAAACTTTCATGTGGAGTCCAATATTTAAAAAGGTCATTTTCAAGTCCAAATTGTAGCAACAACAGAGAAGTCCGAATCTGTCCTGTAGCCTAGACAGTGTTCATTGTTCAACCTATATCTCGAGTTCTAGAAGTCCAAATACACTGATTCATTTTTTCCTGGAAAGCTGAGACAATGTCCTAGAACTTTCATGATTTAAGTCTGTTCAAATTTTAATATTATCAATGACGTTTTGTTCAGACAAGAAGATAAGGATTGTCACCAAGTCAAGATATGACCACCCACTCAACAATTAGTCATCAAATCAATAGTTTCAAATTTTGGCCTCTAAAACGAGGCATGTGCCATGCATTTAGGCATCTTGATTTTCAGATCAAGATCATGCTCTTGCTCTCTCTTTATATTTTTGTAATGCTTAAGTTTTGTTTATATTAATCTCTTATTTATGCTTTTCATTTCCTTTCCTTTCCTTTACTTAGTTAACTTATATCTTATTTATGTTCTTATCTTGTTTATTTATGTTTCTCTTCTTCATTATGTTTAGCTAAGTTTATTACGTCAAGGTGAAAAGGTTACACTAATGGTGTAAGAACAAGTATAGTGTAAACTCAACATGGAATTTAATGTTTAATACTAACATGTTTTATATTTGTTATCTTGTTCACTTTTAATGCTTTGCTTATTAAATGGTTAATCTAGATTTATGTTATATAACCCTTGGTACAACAAATACTTGGCACTTTCATAGCCAAAACCGTATGGTATAACCAACACTTGTGCTATGAAAGGAACTTGATTTGTTGTTAACATAAGTTATAATCATGAATGCCTGACAACATTTACAAGTATTAACATTATTCGAATGTAATAACTAAAGTAATCATGTTAACAATTTATAATCTGATTGGAACCTCCTTTGTATGTGGTTTCCAGTTGAATAATAAGAGTTTATATTATACTTGTTTGAAATACCATTAGTGGATTCTCTAACCTTGACAATTGTTTTTATCATTGTTTAATCCTTATATCAATATCACATCTCAAAGCTCTCGTTATTGTTGTTGTTATTATTATTATTATTATTATTATTATTATTATTATCATCATCATCATTGTTGTTGTTGTTGTTGTTGTTTATAATTTATATAGTTAACCTTTCTGTGGTTCGACCCCAGTCTTGTTGGGTTATTTATTACTTCGACACTCCTGCACTTGGAAGAAGACATCAATCTTTTAGTCGTGTCAAGTTTTTGACGCCATTGCCAGGGAGGTAAATTCTTGTATAAATTATAATATTTATTTTATTTTCACTTTTCACTTTTCTTGTATCTAACTTTGTTTCTTTTGTGTTGTTTCTTTTTCTTTTCTTTTCGTTTCTTCCTTTTATTCTCTTCCTACACATGCATGAGAGTTTGGTCACGTACATTAAGTGGTAGACTTTGTAGGGTATCCTCATCAGTTTCAGAAAATATGGCCGAAGAAGATAATCAATTGCTTCATAATGAGAATAATCATGTGAGAACACTTAGACCACATAAATCCCACAAGAACAAATACACCCTCATGCAAAGTTTTTCCTCCTGATGCATCTCATTTTAATTTTAAGCCATGCATTATTCAACTTTTACTTTTCGTGGCTTAAATTTAGAAAATCCATACTTGCATTTAAGGGAATTTGAGGAGGTCTGTAACACCTATAATGACTTAAATTGCAGCATGAACACCATTAGATTAAAGCTTTTTCCTTTTCATTAAAAGATAAAGCTAAACCATAGCTATAAAATTTGAGACTAGGATCTATTCGTGCTTGGGATGAAATGCAACAATAATTTTTAAAGAAGTTTTTTCCATCTCACAAAACAAACTCTTTTAAAAGACAAATCATCACTTTCACTTAAAAACCGGGAGAAACATTTTACCAATATTGGGATAGGTATCAAGACTTGCTTAATACTTGCTCTTATCATGGTTTTGAAACATAGAGATTGGTTTCATATTTTTATGAAGGGTTAACACCTAGAGATAGGCAAATGGTTGAATTGATGTGTAATGGAACTTTTGAAGATAAAGACCCTAATGAAGCAATGGGATACCTAGACTTGCTAGCTGAAAATGTTCAAAATTAGGACACTACATGCACTTATGAGGCGCCAAGTAAAACCCAACCACATACATCTAATGGAGGTATGTACAACCTTAGGGAAGATCATGATCTCCAAGCCAAGTTTGTATCTTTAGCTAGAAAAGTCGAGGCACTAGAATTGAAAAAGAGTGGTCAATTAAAATCTGTTCAAGACATTATGTGTCAAATCTGTGAAACCAATGAACATTCAACCAATGACTGTCCAACTTTGCCTTCTTTCAAAGAATGCCTTTATGAACAAGCCCATGCTTTAAACAATTTCCAAATACCCAATCATAACCCATACTCGCAAACATACAACCCTGGTTGGAGAAATCACCCAAATTTTAGTTGGAAGAGTGATAACAATAATGCACAAACTTCACAGCCACCGTTTCAAGCAGACCATAATTTCTAAAATTCTCATGTATATGCACCTCTTTATGCTCCCCCTCCTAAAAGAAATCTTGAGGAAACATTGCATGCATTCATTGAAAAGCAGGAGACAATCAACACTCAACTTTCTTAAAGCATGACAGATTTTAAAGATACTCTTGCAAAGTTCACATTTGCTCTTAGTTTTCAAGAACAAGGTAAGTTTCCATCTCAACCACAACAAAATCCCAAGGAGCAATACAATGTGATTGCAAGTAGTTCTGGAAGCCAACACATGGATCAAGTCAAATCAGTCATTACTCTTCGCAGTGGTAAGGTTATTAAAAAACACATTCTTAAACCTTGTGAGAAAGATGATGAGTCAATCTCTGAGGGTAAGGAAGGGGTTGAATCTAAATATTGCAAAGAAAAGACTGATTCCCTGCCAGCACTTCCATTTCCACATGCCATGACCAAACAAAGGAAAGTCAATCACAACTTTGAAATCTTTGAAACTTTCAAATATTTAAGGATCAATATACCTTTATTGGATGCTATTAAACAAGTACCTTCCTATACTAAATTTTTGAAAGATCTGTGCACTGTGAAAAGAAAATTGAATGTGAAAAAGAAAGACTTTTTAGCCGAACAAGTAAGTGTTATTCTTCAAAACAATAATGCTTTGAAATATAAAGACCCTGGTTGTCCTACAATTTCTTGCTTTATTGGAGAACATAAAATTGAAAGAGCTTTACTTGATCTTGGAGCTAGTGTAAATTTACTCCCATATTCAGTCTTTCAAAGTCTCAATCTAGGTGAGTTAAAACCAACTTTTGTAACTCTCTTACTTGCTGATAGATTTGTAAAAGTGCCTAGAGGAATAGTTGAAGATGTGTTAGTACAAGTTGATAAATTCATTTATCCTGTGGATTTTAATGTCTTGGACACACAACCTGTAATTCATTTCCTGTTATTTTAGGACGTTTGTTTCTTGCAACTTCTAATGCATTGATCAATTGTAGGAATGGACTGATGAAGCTATCTTTTGAAAATATGGCATTGGAGATGAATATTTTTAATATTTGCAAGCAACCTGGAGATGATAATGGTTCACAGGAAGTAGATGTTATTGAAGAATTAGTTTATGATCAAATTGATTCTACTTTGAGTAAAATTGAGTTTGATGAATCTGAAGATTTGTAAATGATTTATTCTCATAAAGAAATCACGGATCAGAAAGGCACCAAAAATGTTGATACGAATCTTTTATCAAGATTGACAATAGATTCGACATCTAACATCACACCAATCGATGATTACTTTTCTGACGAATCCTTACTTTTTCTTAGCTCAATGCATTGGTTTGCTAAAAATATCAATTTTCTTATTACAAGAGATTTGCCAATTCACTAGAGTACCGAAGAAAAAGGTAAGTTTTTGAATGAAGTAAAGAAATTTTATTTGGATGACCCTTACTTATTCAAATATTGTCCTGATCAAATATTTCGAAGATGCATTCCCGACAATAAGGTAAGCAGTGTCATTAAACTTTATCATTTTGAGGCATGTAGGGGTCATTTCTCATCAAAAAAGACGACTACAAAAATCTTACAATATGGATTTTATTGGCCCACCATGCTCAAAGACACACATATGTTCTGCAAAGCTTGTGAAAATTGTCAAAAGTCAGGATTTATTTCAAAACATAAGGAATCTTTAGATATATTTAGTGTATGGAAAAGGCAGCCTTGGGTTAATGGGGGTGTCAATAGCTTTATTTTTAGGAGGTAATCAGGTTTTGGGGGTCGTCCCCAAAGCTTTAGCAAAAGGGGACATCATTGGCAAAACAATTAGAGAGAAACTACAGATCCCCACAATGTCTGATTGACTGAATGCAATGTTTAACCATATTGATGCCTTCATTACTTTACCAGGTGGTCTGGGCACATTGGAAGAGATCTTTTATATTTTCTTTTGGGCCTAACTGCACATTCACCATAAACCCATAGGTCTGTTAAATGTTAATGGTTTTTATGATAATTTGTTGTCTTTTCTTGATCAAGCTGTGGAATAGGAATTTCTAACATCTTCGGCACAACAAATCATAATATCTTCTGCTATTACTGAACAATTGATTGACCAACTACAATCTTTCATCCCTGTAATTGATCCTTCCATGAGTCGCATAAATTGATCAACTAAGGAAAGCCATAAAAAGCTTATATTGGATTTGAGCCTTCGTTTGTGAATACTTGTGTCTTTTGGTTTTATTAATAGCATATTATTTTGTTTTGTTATTTCTTATATTTGTTTAAGTGTGTTTCAGGTTTGTCAGTGTTCGCTGTTTCAGGTGATGTCTTCTATACTCTATCTTTCTACCTTATGACATTAAGGAGAATTTCTCGTTCTGGTTGGGGGGGAGGGTAGTGGTTGACATTAAAAAAAAACTAACTTCTAACAGTTTTTGCTACTATTAAAATCATTTGACAAAACTGTTATTAAGATGGTAGAGTAAAGAGGAATTTTATTGACTCTTGAGACACATCTTAGTAAATATTCTTATCAAGGTCTATTAGAATACTTCTTAAAATATTCAGGTTTACAAACTCTCGCATTGTTATCACTTGATGCTGTTTATATACTCATTTAACAAGTATTCTTAAACCTTCATTTTCACACACACATTTTAACATATGATTGTGGGTTGCACATTGGATCATTACATTATTTATGTTCTTTTGTTAAAGGTAACAACTAAGAGAAATGGATAGTATATAATTTGTAAAAAAAAACAAATTGATGATATTGATGATAATAAAAATGTAGATAAGTTTGGTTTCGTAGCCTCCCTAACCTAAGTAATTAAGCCCGAATGGGTGTTTTAACACCTAATACCCTAGTCAACTGACTTGGGAGCTATTGGTATAACGCTTGTTACATGGGTTGAGGAGAAAAGTTTAAGAAAATCAAACATTGCACTATTTACGTATCAGTATCTGCAACTCGAGCTACTAAGCTCGTAGGGGTGTCTCAACACCTAATGCCCTAAGACCAACTGGTCTGGGAGTCATTAGCTGAAAGCTCGTTACATGGGTTAAAAATGCATTATGTTTTAAGTTATATGTATATATATTAAAAAAAAGAAAAAAAATGAAGAAGAAAAAGATAATAATCTCAACCTAAGAAAGTTAACCTTAAACATTAGAACAAAAATTTTGTTTTCTTCCAAGAAAATCCCCATAACTATGTGTTGATATATTAAGCATAAAAGGAAGGTTTATTAATATCTTGTTTAAGAGGTATTGAGTACATATATAAATTTAATGAGAGTTTGTTTATCTAGATAGATTAATGGAAGTTGAAAAATGAATGTCTTGCTTTGTGGAATTTGCAAATTGTTTTTCTATTTTAACGCTTTGATTACTAAGAACTAGTAATAAGCTAGTTGAGGAGTGATTAGATCCCTTGATTTTATAGCCTTTTCTAGTTTAGTCCTTGGTTTTATAGCCTTTTCCAGTTTAGTCCTTGGTTTCGGATTGTTTCAATTAAGTCCTTAATTGGCCATCAAACTTCAATAATTATGCAATTAAGCCCTTGATTTGACCAAATCAACTCTTTAAAATTATAATTGGACCCCAAAACTTTACTTTCTTCCAATAAAACCTAAATTGACTTAAAAGATTAATGTTCTTGCAATCAAACCCTCCATAAATTCAATTAAACCTTAGATAAAATTTAATTGAGTCCATAAACATCTGATTTTGGACTTTTCTTTCTCAAATTGAATTTTCCTTGTGAATAGGGCTCTCACCAGTCAAAAATATAATGTCAAATTTCAACATTTTGCATCTTTTAACCTCATCAACCAATTTTGTCCTTTTTTCATCATTCCAGCATCCTTTTCTCGCTCCTATTATTTTTTTGAATTTCTTTTGAATACTTTTTTTTGTATTTTCTCATTTTTATTTTTTTGTTTTGTAGGAACCCAAAAATGGGTAACAATATATATAGCAGTTATGGTCTTGTATGATATTGTGTGAGCATGTATCAATTGTCTCTTCCTCTTTTACCTAATGACCTGTGGTATTTATAGATCTGCAGGCCTTGTAAACTTACATAGTGGAGGAAAAATGATAAATAGTATTTTCTTTTCTAGAAAGTTAAGTTATTGGTTGTTGTGTTTTCTATGTCATTGGTGGAAAGGTTGTCCTATGAGATAGTTATTTGTGAGATAAAATGGCTAGGCCAGGAGATTTGGTGTAGAAGCCAAGTGAGGGATAGCCATTGGTGTAAAGGGTAGTCATTTCAAGCAAAGATGGAAACTTTATATAGTGGTGCATGCTTGGGGAAGATAGTCATTGGCGAGAGAGTAAGTATTTTCTAAGGAGACAATGTAAGGGAGATAGCCATTTGTGTGAAAGGATGGCTTTATAAGCACGTCATACTAATAAAAATGATAGGTTGAGATTTTTTTTTAATTATATTATATGCTTAGCAAGGTAGCCATATAGATGTTTGTGGCTTGATGAGTGAGAAAGAATGAGAGAAGAAGAGAGGGTTCAGTTGGGCTTGCTAGGAGAGGGTTCAATTGGGCCTTTTTTTAGGAGGGTATGGTTGGGCTTCCTTCAAGGAGGTTTTGATTGGCCTTTGAATTTCTTTTCCTTCCTTCCTTCCTCTCTAGGCCTCGGTTAGGCCTTCTTCCCCTTTCTTCTTGTTTCTTCCTTCTTCTCTTATTCCTCTCCTCTTAGCCTCAATTACACTAGTAAATGTTTAATTAGGTTGTCTGGCCTTATTTGGATCTAGCATCTTTTTTTATTTTGCAACATCATTTTCCCCTAATATTTTTAAATATATTGTGTTTGAAAGATTTAATTAGTTGAACCAAGGGAAGATAAAATATTTATTGTTTTATATTTGTCATGTTACTAGACTTATTTGTCCCTAATATGTAACTTGTCATGAGAAGTATCCTAAATGAAAGAATTGTTAGGAGATGAAGTTTAATGATAATATAAGAAGTTGAGTCATTG